>NC_086284.1:55027131-55306596 GCF_963924245.1 Chroicocephalus ridibundus
TTTGCATAATAAAGAGAAATAGTTACTTCAAGGGTACAATTAATATGATCTATTTCAAATAACAAGTTTAACAGATTTTCATGCTAAAAGTACCTTTTCTATTTACTAAGTACAGAGGGCAACTGCCACATACCAGATGTATGTTTAAAAGCACAGGTAGCCAAATGAATTCTACTACCCCAGTGTGTGTCATTTGTTAATCATGTACTATATTTTGATTAAATAAATTTAAAAAAAAAAATAAACATATTTTTTGTTTGCTTCATAATTCAGTATATCACCAGATCATGAAGAGAAATTTGGACGGCTAAAAGGAACTTGTTAAAAACCTAACATTGTCCGTATGATTAATGCATTTCTTTCACAACATATATATATATGTTATTCATCACTTCTGAGAAGACCAGACCAAAGCTTGCATAATTTTAGAGGGAATTACAAAGGCAGAAATGGTATTTGTTATATAACTACAAAGGCAGTAAAACATTCACTGTTCTAAATACCCCTGTGTTATTAAAGTCAATGATTACTTAGCTTTTGTGAGCTACTAATGGTATTATTTTTAAGCTACAATTAACATTAGATACTTAAGAAGTCAGCTCACAAATACTATTTTTGCTCTTATCCATAGTTTCCAAGCAAAAATCTTTGTTGACTGATGACAGTGCTGTAACACTATGAAAATAATTGTTAGATAACCCATTTACTACCCAATTAATTTAGCAGTTTCAGATTGCTCATTTAGATTGATAATAGCTGTTGCTACTAAAAATAGCAGATTTAAATGCACTGTTCACACAAACAGAAGACTCAGGATATTTGGCTTTACAGATTATCTTTGTACCTATATCCTGAAATTACTTCACACTGTAAGATCTTGGTGTTAGGAAGAGATGGGAAGTGTTTTTACTTTCCAATCTCTTACAATAATAAGATACCTCATCTTCTTATGGAGATCTCATATTCATAGGATTGATATTTGTATGCCAAGCAGTACATCACGCTTTTGGTAAAGTACAAAGGTCCACCTGTGGGATGTCTGAGTGTTGAAATCAAAAACATGGGAAGAAGTTCAACAAAGTTTCTAAGAATGTGTATAACTGATCATAGAACGAGAGAATAGGTTAGGTTGGAAGCAACCTAAAAGATCACCTGGTTCCAAACCCCTGCCATGGGCAGGGAGACCTCCCACTAGACTAGGTTGCTCAAAACCACATCAAACCTAGCTTTGAACGCTTCCGGGGATGGGGCTTCTACAGCTTCCTCGAGCAACCTGTTCAAGTCTCTCACCACCCTCACAGTAAAGAAGTTCTTCCTTATATCGAATCTAAATCTACCCTCTTTCAGTTTAAAGTTGTTACCCCCTCATCCAATTAATACAGTCACTGATAAAGAGTCCCACTCCATCTCTCCTGTAGGCCCCCTTTAGGTATCGGAAGGCGGCTGTAAGGTCTCCCTGGAGCCTTCTCTTCTCCAGGCTGAACAACCCCAACTCTCTCAGCCTGTCTTCATAGGAGAGGTGCTCCATCCCTCCGACCATCTTTGTGGCCCTCCTCTGGACTTGCTCCAACAGGTCCATGTCCTTCTTATGCTGGGGACCCCAGAGCTGGATGCAGAACTCCAGGAGCTGTCTCACCACAGAAGGGTAGAGGGGGAGAATAACTTCCCTCGGCCTGATGGCCACTATTTATTCCCCATGCTGCATGTGTTTGCATAGAGGTATTGAAGTTGGGTCCCCATTGAAGCTGATTTACCGGCTGGAGTGGCTGGTATTCCTTTGTGCTGCACTCCAGGTGCTCTCCTGTTGACGTGCAACCCTTTTCCAGGCCCTGGGCATCTATTTCTGGCACTGGCATCAAACTTGTAGGAGTGGGATGGATTATGTTCCCCTCCCCCGGCAACTTTAGTTTAAAGCCCTCTTCACCAGCTTGGCAAGACTATCACTGAAGGTGCTCTTTCCCTTCTCTGACAGATGGATTTCATCTACCCTCAGTAGACCTGATTTCTCAAAGTAAGTCCCCTGGTCTAAGTGGCCGATCCCCTGGCTGTGGCACCAGTCCTGTAACCACTTGTTGATTCACTGGATTCAATTGGTCCTTTCAAAGCCCTTCCTGTTGGCCAGGATGACTGAAGAAAAAACTACCTGTGCTCCTGTTGCCAGCAGCAACAAGTCCTATTCCATAATTGCAAGTAGCTTACTCTGAATGTCTGAGTTGAGTAGGAATTAGAAATGGACTCATAATGCTAGCTCGTTCCATTTCTATTATTTTCTCTTCCCCTTTAATTGGGCCTAACTTAGTTTCTTTGGTCTTTTGTACGGCTTTCATCACCCTCTTACGATCTATCCGAAAATCCTGCATAAAATCAATGTAAAACTCTACCGTGTGGCATTTGTGAACTCTCTGATTATGTCTGTACTATGGGATGGGGGGACAGCCAACAAAAAAATAAACCAAAACCAAGCCAACAATACTTCCTATATTCCTATGAATTCTTATGAATTCTTACTATAGTTTGGAAGAAATGTTCACTATCATTTTATCAACTCTGTATGTAATTGTAATAGTCAATTGATCAAATACAATCAAGATAAATCTTGTCAGAATGAGAAAGGACCAAAAATATTACTTGAAATCATCAGCAGGGACCATCTTTGGCAGTTATTATTTTGTATTCCTGCTCATATGAATATCAGAAGAATAACGCTAGTAGCCGGGGTGGGGGGGAAGTATAATGTGTGATCAAATAGGAAAGTTCGTAGGAGCAAGAACAAGAATAGCAGCATCCACCAATGTAACTCAAGAGCAAGCTTTCACCACAAGACAGAGGATAAATGCTCATCCTTGACTGCCCCTTTACACTGTAAATTGGAACTACACTCTGCAGCGTCTCTTATTGTCAAATTATACTCTTCCATTTACTTGAAAGTTGTTCATATTTCTGAAAAATTAAATGAGCAGCAACTAAACTAGATTTTCCTTTTCACAAATAAACCCAAACTTCATAATATAGGGCAGTGAATGAGTCAAGTTTAATTATCTGTAAAAGTTTTCAGAAATAAGGCTCAGTGTGAAAACTTTCTGATGGACATGATTTTTTTGTGTGTATTGATACATGACTACTGATAAAACCCACAGTTTAATATTATATTAATGCAATATTTAATGATTTCAAGTGTAATAACTATTTACTATTATTTAGAGTATTCAGAGTCTGCTAAGAAGGTGATATCATTAATATTATTGCAAGATTTACTTTCTAGTCTCATGTGCAGGAAAGAGTAAATATGTCAAAGAAATAGAGACATGTTATTTTGTGACCTCTGTTTAAGGCTGTTTCGTAATCTTCCAAGAACAGTTGACAGATTTTTATTTATTCATCTCCATTTCTGTGATAAGAAAATCTCTTGCCAGAAGATAAAAACTTTCACTGCTTTAACTAGAAGTCCACCCATCCCAGCTGGAGAAATGGTCCTGTCTGTTTGGACAGGTATACAATATCCATAGGAGTATCCATTATGCACGGACAGATCAGCCCTATTAAACATGCTGCAGATATCCATAATAATTCTGATATGCTTACAATGTGGCGTAATTTGTTCATATCCCTTTGCCATCTGTCTTGCACATGTAGAGTTATTCTGTGTGCCCAAACTGAGTTGGACTCAGTGAATATGTCTACACTAGCAAGTAATGCAGATAAATAGGACTGGGCTTGCACAGTGAAACAGCTGGTACTGAGGAGGTGTTATCCATACAACAAATATTTCAAAGAAACTTTACTTTGAGCTGAACGTCCATTAGCTATTCAGGCACCAGGTTAACACCTGGAGTGTGTCTTCTCAGTAAGTTTCATCCAAAGTAAGTGCTGAGGGCAACATAGAGATCTGCTCCAAAACTCACTTCTAAATCAGACTAAAATGACCAGGTAGATGCCCCTACTTCCCTTGGCCTAAAAATGACCATTGGAATGCAGCAAGTAATACCTGAAGATTAAGGAGAAAAGAATGTAAGTTTGTGTTACTGGTTTCTTCCGGTTTTGCCTTTTATGGAAATGTATCAGTCAGATAAATCTTCCCTATTCAGTAAACCTGCATTATAGGCTAACCCTGTAATAAATGCAGGCACTGGAGCTGAGTTTCTACAGTATCATCTTCTAAGGGGAAGAAACAATGATATAATTGTAGCTGTGCTGCTTCACAAACCAGATCAGGCATCAGCTTTAAAAGTTCTACTGCATCTAGGATTACTTGAAACAACGTTTCATATCCGAGTAATAAGGATGACTAGTACATTCTGTGTACAATCTTTTTTGTAAGTAAACTTTTAAACACTGACCAAAACTTTCTCTCATTACATGCACAAACATGATAATACAGAAAAATATGTTTTAGTGGTCTGTTCCAGACTGTACAGATAGAATAGCTTAATTACTGAAACGAAGCTTAGTATGAAGTACACTATAAAAATTGTATTTTCTTTTCAAAAGGAGCTCTCACTTTTAGCATCTATGAAAGATACGTTAACACTTTGAATTTATTTTTCAGAACTTAACCCCCCCCTATTTATTTCTAGAAAACTGGAAATCTTTAATGTTTACAACTAAAAAAATAATCTTCATCCTATAGAGGCGAGAGTAAATAAACTTCTTGTAACATGTTGTTATTCATACCATAGGTCACAGACATGATAATTCATTAGACTGACTTGCAATAGAAACAAGGCTTTAGAAATGTTATGTATGGCTATGCTGTGCTATGCTTGTACATAAATTCAACATACTCACTGAAAATTTTTCTTTATTGTACTAATCAATACTGTCTATTTGTACTGTGTATTTGCCTGCCTCCCCTCAAATGTTATTTGTTCTCTTAAACTCTTGTATCTCTAAAAAACTGGAGACCTTATTGGTTTGTTCTTCTATGTTATTTAAATGTCTATAACTAGAATATCTGCATCGTCATGCTAAAAGAAGTGTACTTCTTATGACATAAAATGACACTAAATTAATAAAATTGTGATTATAGTAAAAATCACTTTGCTTACAGGTTTCTTCTACTAATTTTGCATATTTTTCAGTAGTAATTGCTAATTTTCTCCATTTCAAGACCAAACATTAAATTTTTTTTGTTGTTCAGCTAGTCCTCTCTAGACATCTTCACATTCTAGCCTGAATGCCAGCTGGTTTTAATATTGCTTCAAAATAAACAGGAAAATACTATTTTGCTGAGTTATCAGAAGTTCTCTGCTCAGCTAGCAAGTCTGAATTCACAGAATCACTGAATGGTCAAGCTTGGAAAAGACCTCTGTAGATTATCTGGTCCAAGCCTGCCCCTCCCCCGATCAATCAGTTGCACCTACTGCTAGCTGTCCAGAACCATGTCCAGACAGGGTTTGCATATGTCCAAGGAGAGAGACTCCACAATCTCCCTGGGCATACCATGCCAGCACTCCATCAACCTCACAGTAAAAAGGTATTTCCTGATTTATATAATTTTCTGATTTTTTTCTGAGAAATAAAAATGATCCTGAATTGTATCATTCAAATCAAAAGTTCCCCTATGTTTTACTAACATTACCACTGAAGTATCTCAAGATAAAACATGACAGGTAGAGTGAAACTTGTAACCTGATTAGGTCAGCAGGAGTTCGTCTTTTGATTTAAACAAAGGTAAGAAATTGTATTCGTGGTCTCTGATTTCTCAGAAAAGCTCGCAGTAAAAATCTGTTTCCTGATATTCAGATGGAACTTTCTGTGTTTCGGTTTTTGCCCATTGCCTCTGGTCTTGTCATTGGGCACCACTGAAAAGAGCCTGGCTCCCTCTACTTCACACCCTCCCTTCAGGTATTTATATAAATTGATAAGATATCCCCTGAGCCTTCTCTAGGCTAAACTGTCCCAGGTCTCTGTCTCTCCTCACAGGGGAGGTGCTTCAGACCCTCAGTCACCTTAGTGGCCCTTTTTGGACTCTCTCTACATCCATGAGACTGACATAAGCAAATAGAAAGGCAAAAGGAGATGTTATGAAGAAAACAAAAAGTGCTTTACTAAATGGTCATGGTGGAGAGAAAGAGGGAGGGTTGTCATACTGTCTTTCGCGTCTCTGAAATCAGAAGGAACTGTAGCAGTTCATACTCTCAGAAGTATCACATCAGATACTTCTGATTCACTGGCAAAAGTTGGTGGTGTGTGGGCCAGTAGTTTTTCTTCTACCAACAGCTTTTATATCTGTGTGAGACAAAGGCTACCACAAAGTTTATATTTAACTTGCCACAGATCAAAGCATCTTGTCCTCACAGCACTTTCAGAGATGTGGTAGGTTTTAGTAGATCTAAAGCCTAGTACAGAAATGAAAATACTGCTCTCATTGACAGAATATACATGCAAGTAAGGAGTATGGGCCTTTTTTTTTTTCTTTTTTTTTCTTTTTTTTTTTTTCCTGGGGTAACAGGCTAATTAGAGTAGAATCCAAACATAATAAGCAAGTCTTTGTCATAATTTTGCACCTATTGCTGCCGGTCCATTGCATTGCTTGGCTTAGCTGTTCTAACTTGCTAGAAGCCATACACCAAGTAAGGACAGCAGCATCTGCTGGGCATAAAGACTTAAGCAATATTTATGCAAACATTTTGATCTGCAGGTTTGCTGAAGGTGTGTCTGCAAAACTATTGTCCTCATTCTTAGGCTGATACAATTAACTTCAACTGTCTCAGCAAGTAGCTCACACAGGCACCGTCCTCCCCAGACAGCTCAAGGCTTTCAGGACTGAGCGTACCTCCCAGCTGCTTGCTCTAATGGTTGTGCTGCCTGCGTGCCTGGCTCTGCTCCCTGCTTGCCCTTCTCTTTCATCTTGCTGCTATTGCCCAGAACATATTCCCAGCCCCATCAAGACAATATAGAACTGATAGTGGGAAGAAAGGTAGGTGAAAAAAGTCAACACAACTTCTAGTCTATATCCCTCTTCTCTGCCTTTTGTCCACTTCTGACTGCTGGACAGCCTACTAAATTCATGGTCTTCTGCACATCAGAGAGTAGCTGCTGAGCCAAGCAGAGAACCAGAGTTCAAGCAGTAAGGAATGTAATCAGAGTGCAAGCAGTAAGGAATGCAATCACCTGTTTTTAGAGTCAGATAGCACATTGACTCCCTGAGGAAAATGCCTATGACAGTTGAGCAATCTGGTGCCACCTCTAATCTAGCACATGCCACTGCTCCAAAACCTGCAAAGTATCTCGTTTCTTTCACCTTGCCAAGCTTATGCTATTCCCATTGACCATCATCCTTATACATTATGAAACTGCCTCTATAGCTTCCACCATACCTTGCCATAATGTCATTTGCAAACTTGGCAGAAATAAATATAAAATGGATTTTGTCCCTTAAAAAAAGTTTTTTATATTCTGAAAACTCTCTGGACCAAAATGTAATCATATATTACAGAAAATATATGTGATATATTTTTATATACAGAGACTAATAATACTACAATTTCAATAATTTAAAAACACTCATTTTGAAATTATATTCGTCACAGAAATGTGTTGAGATAGTTATATATGGCGAGTTTTTAACAGATCAAGAATTAATGTTTAAAAAGTTAAAACCACCAGCTGTGTTCTTTAAACATTTCTACATTCCTAAGTAACTATTTCCACAGGGACCTCATATTTTCCATATATGCACTGGGAATATTTTTACCACTTTGGCTATTATATTTTACACTCCAAAATTACTTAATTTCGAACTATGAGACAAGATATTTAGAATGTATGTATGAAACAAGACCCAGGGATTAAAACTTCCTAAATGCTTCAGGTATCCTGAAAGAATTTTTTAAAATACTGATATTTAAGAAGGAGGAGAATGCTAATGTAAATATCTTAAATATCACAAGAATTTACAATGTTTTTGAGAACATTGTGTTATGGCGTCTTCTCATCTGTAATAACAGAGATTATTCAGCAGTTTCTCAGGCTAACCAGTAATGAGGATCGCTCTGTCATAATAAGATAACTTTAGATCACAGGAGCCTAAAGCATTTCAACAAACATGTAAAAGATTATCAATAAAATTAGTTAATTTGAGTTCATGTGGTGTGGCAGTCAAGCAAAGCAGCACATGATACTGGAAAGAAGAAAATAATGTTGCCAATGATTCAAATTCATATTAAAAGGAAAAAAAAAAGAAAAAAGAAAAAAAAGAAACAAGAAAAAAGAAACAAGAAAAAAGAAAAAAAGAAAAAAGAAAAAAGAAAAAAGAAAAGAAAAAGAAAAAAGAAAAAAGAAACAAGAAAAAAGAAAAAAAAGAAAAAAGAAAAAAAAAAGAAAAAAGAAAAAAGAAAGGCCTTGCCATGTCTGGATGTATGCGCAGAGGTAAGCATTGTCTTGTAAATTAATAAAATAAGATCAACTACTTGACCAAATATGCTGTGCAGGTTTTCCATCTCCAAGTGCCGTGTTCAACTTGTCACAATTTAAAAATTTCCCATGAGATCATAGCATTCCAGTTTTACTGGAGAGTAGATTGAAAGTTGTACATGGAAGAATAGCAATCTCAATAGGTCCTTGCAACTTCTAACATTAATACATGGATCTATCTGAATGTCAAGAACTGTAATACCATTAAAGAGTTATAGAGACTGGGCATTTCATATATATAAATGGATGATATTTTTTAACAATAATAATAAATTGGCTTTGACAGAAAATGAAATGAGAAGGTAAGGAAGAATAATCACATGAATCAAAAGCTCTGATTTTTATTATCCCTATTTAAAAGTCTTTAAATAATCAAAAGAAATAAGGAAAATAAGGGAAACTCCTTTAATCGCAGAAACTGTCAACCAAGTAACCTACTCACGAACTTGGAGATGGAAATCCTGAACAGCATATTTGATCAAAAATTTGACCATATTTTATAAGTTTACATGCTTACATTCTGTGTAAAGCAATGTGGAAAGTGATTGCATATGTTTGTTTAAGTTACCTGGTTGAGGACTATTCAGTATAAGAAAACAACAACAAAGAAAGTGATAATTAAACACTAACTGGAAAACAGCAGCCACATCTCTCGGCCTGGGCAGAGACCACAGGTCCCAGGGTACCAATCTGGGCTCCAGCGTCCAGGCAGAAGGGAGTCTTGGGTTAGAGCTGCTGGAGGAGGCATCCACTCCTAACATGCCTTAGCAGTCTGAATCCTAAAATTCTCTAATATGGAAGTTTTTTATTTTGAAGCCTGAATACTATTCTGTCAGAGTGGAATAGTTGCATATTGAATGTAATATGTTGGTTTTAGAGATTTCGAGTAGGAACATTTCAGTTTTTCTTCTCAAACTTTTATAAATATAGGGGGAATACCACCCTATAACAATGATTTATAAAAAAGAAAACAATAAGTCAGGAAAGCATGACTATTTCTGTATCTATCTTATTTATATAGCATGAGAAACGAAGTTTGCTTCAAAACTCGAAGTTAATGGAAGTTTATTACACTGGATTGGGATGAGGTGTATTGCACTGCACATTTTTATTTCAGAGCAGAAGGAAATAAAAACATATCATCTATTATATCCAGTGAAAATCTCAATATGTTTATATTCAAATGAAAGATGGAACTTCAAGTGTCATAGTATGTTGTACATGTACACACACAAAAACATTTGGATGATAACAAAACAAAACAAAACAAAACAGGTGTGTTCCATACAGAACACCTAATGTACTTTCATTCCATTAAATCTAGCTTTTAGAATTAATTCCATGTTTTCCTAATTTTGGATGTTCCTCATTAATATTTTCCGGCCTCTCCACCATGCACTCCCCCCCTCCAAAGGCCTTGTTTTCCCTGGCAAAACATGACTTTCATGAGTTTTGCCAGCAGCAAGGATTATTTTCCCACAACTCTCACGATAAATTAGAAATGGGTGAATCTCTACAGGCCTGGAAGTACAGCTGAGATAAGAAATTTATCTGAAACTTTTCTCAGTGGCCTAGGGCCTTCAGTGGGAATTTATAATTCAGTATTTCCCCATATGTTTGGAGACTTAACACTGCACTTTGTCTCTTTGGAGGAACTAAAGGAAAACTAGTTCCAGAAGTCATACTGTCTCAGGGAAGACTGGAAGCACTAACAGTTTGAATTGTGTCAACACAGGAGAGAAAATAATTTGTTGCACATCTTTTTGTTTAAATAAATCTGCTCCCCACTTGGGGATCATCCAGCTTTATTACCTACCAAACTTGGGGGAGGTGCATCTACTCATGTTTTTCTCTACTTCAAATGCTTTAGCAAAGCAGTTGAAGACACCAGGAGCAGGTTCTGGTCCCTGTTGTGTTGATAGCACAGCTTTATTCTACTTATTATTTCTTTTTGCATCTATGTAGAATAAAGACTCGTTTTATTCCAGTTGTGTAATGCTAAATAATTTTAGAAAGTTGTCTGGCTGATGTTCTAACTTAGGCAGTTGGTGACTAATCTCAGCTCTAACAATCCTTGACCCTGGATCCTTAAATCTTTTATTTCTCCTCCATTCTGTTGCCATTCTCTTTCTCTGCTGACTACAGCTCATTCAATAGTTATGTGGCCACAGTTCAATACTAGACAAATCATAGTAAAAGATATTGCCTTTACAACAGTCCTTGTCCTGATTATTTTTTCTTTTTATACCACTATGGCTACTGCAAAATGCCACTCATTCAATATCTAACATTCTTAACCCCAGGTCTCCAAAGTCCTTTGTTTTATCTCTGTTTATTCCTATTTATTTAATTTCTCTCAGCCTTTAACAGTGCTCCCTGAAATAATGTTGTAACTTAATTTATATTTCAGATGTGGTTATTATTTTGCTGATGTATTTCAGAATCCTTTTTTTTATAAGAAACAGAATTGACTCAAGAAGAAAATATTTTTGTCGTAATTGGGGCAATGGAAACAGTCTTCAAGTATCGCATTAATAGTAATCGTGCAACTGATTGCAAAGTATACTGCAGGTACTTTGGTAGATTTGCTGAAAATAAGCATAGATCATACTTATAGAATCTCCATTAGTGGTTTTCCCAGTTTAGATATTAGCTCAGTAGATATTGAATAGCAATCAAAACTGTGTATTCTAGAAGTAGATTCAGAGACTACAGGTTTACTAATTTACGTTGTTTCCTCAGTGCCACTTTGCAATTATGGAATGCATCAGGCTGTGACTTTTTCACTCTACCTATATGGACAATTCATCTCATTATGGTAGTGGCCTGCAAAATTGCCAGTGTCTATATAAATCTCCAGGCCTTTCACAGTCCAGAAAGCAAAATGTGATCTTGCATTTTCACTGATTAAATTGTACTCCATATTCCAACAAGTGAATACGAGCAGACTTTGTATTTCTATTATTCTGTCCACTGAGGCAGCCCTACTAAAGCTATCAATTACAAGCAGCTCAATCAGAGTAATGATTCTCAGAAATATAGATTCATCACTGGTGCTTGGCACCTTGAGATCAACTTCAATCTTTTATATGGATTTGCTTCTCAGAAAACAACTGATCATGACTGTTGAAAGCAGTCCCTCTTTCCTGAAGGGAAAAATATAAATACTAGAGGTGAAGGGGAGATATAACATCATTAGTAGTGATTGAAAATCTCACTCAATGTGTTTAAGAAAGAAATTCTTCAACACTTGATAGTCAGTTGTAGAATAAACATTTTTATGGGTAACAAGAATATTCAGTAGACAAAAAAATACAAAGAAACTTTAGACTACTAACGGCAATCACTGTTAATGCACAATTCTGCACAAGACTTGAGCCTGCAAATCATGTAATTTTAGTTGCTATCTTCTTTTCTCCTTTTTATCTACTGCATGAAAACTACTTAGAGCAGAGACTGGATGTTCTTATTAGGACAGTCCTCAGCACAAGAGGGCTTAATAAGACACTGCTGGAATAATAGAATCTTCCAGAAGTAACTTTTAAATTAACAGTTAAGATTAATTTGAAAAGAGGAAACAGTTATGTGTTCAACTGATTACAAGTAAAGATTTTCTTTGTAATTTAGATAAATGTTTTCCTGGCAATGAAACTGAATATAATATTATTAATTAGTCACAGTGTAATCATTAAGAAATTGAGCAAATGTAATCACCTTGCACAGCCAAATGAAATTAACACATGTCACCAAAAGGAATAGGATAATAATAATATATTATTAAATTGGGGAAAAAATACACACAGAGATCTAATAATACCACTATTTTTAAGATTAATGCTATCTTAAAGAGGACTGAAGGGAAAGAATATTATTATTCTGTGTGCATGTGCATGTATTACATTACTAAATTTTCTGAATAGGAAGTAGAAGAGATTTTAAAGTATGTCTGTTTTCTATACCCTACTATGTTTTTCCTCTCACAAATAGAAGAATGTATATGAAGAAAATGATCTGAAAAATTTGGTAGATGGTTAGACTTCACAAAAGAGGTCTTCCACCAACCACCCTCAAAGGTCTTTGGAAAATGCTATTGCATCTGCAAACAGGGCTTTGTGTCTTAGAACTTGCCTTCCTTGAAAGACATATGGATTTAGGATTTTTGTTTCCCCTAGGCACCAAGTCACAATTTTCTAGACCCGCAACGAAAATATGAAGTCCTAAAAGTGCTTATTAATAGGTATGGAGCGTAGATTATTAGGGAAGTATGACTAGCTCAATAGTGCAGCCTGAATAATTCAGTTGTGCTTTTAATATGAATTATTCTTTGGAAAAGTCCACATCTATCTTCACTAATTACAGAGGAAGACTAAGATCCTAATCTGTGTGCTTAAATTAGTTGCATAAAATTAAGCACTATAAATAACCACCCAGGTGAAAACAGCTGCTTAGAACCTAAGACATATGAGGTACAATTACAAACTTTTTTTTCCCTTTTAAATGTTCATATTTGTGCAAACAAGCATATTATAGGTAGAGGCAAAACAAAAATGCTTTTCAAAATGAGTCAGGTAAACATAAATACATCAAAAATTCAAACTGTGCAGATATTCTTTTGCAGAATTGCATGCATGCTTTGACTTGAAAACCATAGGATTATTCTGAAGTTCTTCAAATACTAATTCTAACTTAGTGTACTATTTTACAATATTTTATACAGGCTTTGCTTACTGAAGAAAAAAGGAAATGCAAATAAGAGTTCAAGGAGCTCTCTACAACCTCTCCTTTTCAACCATCCTTTCTGCAAAGCAAATAAAAACCAATCATGCTTTATGCCAGGTCCAGAGGTAAAAACCACCAGCAGTGTTTCACAAAATTCCATTTAAATAGATATAAACCCAAGGAATAATATATGATACACCAAGTAAATAACAGGAAATAACTGATTCTAAAATTAATTTTCAATTGTAAAAATAAATAAGTGTTAAATGAAAAGTCAGCGTCATTTTCAGGGAACTCAAAAATTAAACAAACGCTTTCACAGCAAAATGAATTGGTTTATTCTGATAAAATTGTTTGTTTTATTTTGAACATATAAATTCTTTTCAACTTTTAAGGAATTGGAAATTTCAAAATGAAAAGTGAATTTAAACAACAAATGAGACAAATATCAGAACTTGCCATAATTGAAATAAAATAAAAAAATACAATTTCATCATAGGAAGTCACTTACAGAAAAAAAACCAAACAAAACAAAACTGTTAAATGTTTTGCTGGTTTTCCAAAATTTTGTTATTTAATGGTGAAAAAAAAATTGTGTACATGATATCTGTACCACTCATTTTTAAGAGGAAGGTAAACACTCCCTTAATGCGAAGAGAAAAACTTCATGCTCTCTAATTTGTTTAGTTACCTAGTCAAAGACACCAGACAGAAAGTTATTTTACATGACAATTGTTATTCGGTATGTTGATTATTCCCTTCCTTCATGTATTTGTGAAGTCCTATTGCTAACCAACCTGAAATTAGATTAAATTGTTGCACTGTTTTTATAGCTGCAAAAGTAAAAACTGCTGAAATGTTCTGCTGGAAATATACCTACATTTATTGAAATATATATGTATGTGTGTATATACATATATAGAGATAGATATTAACTATATATAGTATATATATTATGGAAAGTATTTTATATAATAATAGTGAATATAAGATAATCTTTGATCAACTTGTCTAGGAATGTAAGTCATTCTGCATCACCTGTTATGGGAGACTATTATGAAAAAAAGATTATACTCAACCTCTCTATTATAGAAGTACGGGCATTGTGAAATTCTATGTTTACTTGTCACAGGAGGTCAAACTAGATTCAAAGGATGTTCTCTTGCTCTAAGAGCTCTGATTCAGCAGGCTGCCTATATTCAAGGAACAAGTGAAGATGAGGTCCATGAGGACCGTACAAAACATAGTTCTCAAAAATTCCAGGAACTCTGCAGAAATAGAAGAACCTTTACATTCTGGGTAGTTAGACATGTCAATATTTGTTAAAGATTATATGAAATTTGAATCAATTGGCCTATTTTACACAGTGACCTTAGACAGGATAACATTTTCTTTAGAAATATGACTTCTCCCTGTTAATTATAGAAGGAGCAAACTCATTTCAGAAGTCAAGAATTTCCATGCAGAGGAACAAAAAGTAATCTTGAAATATACCTACCCTCAACACTGACAATTTTATATTTAAAATCCATCTTGAAAATGCTCTTTTTTCTTGCAGTTCCTACATGTGGTAACTACTTTGCTCAAACAAGACCTGGAAAAGTAAACGAATGGTTCTGAGGCTTAAGCACATGCTTTAAATTTAGCCTTAAGTAAATATTTTATTTATATCAACATAGTGATTCAACTTCAATTTCTTGAACTGTATGCTATCACAATTTTTGCCATAATTGCTACATTTCCTTCAATACAATCAATGCTGGCTTTAATAAAATGACTACTTTTTATGTGGTAATTTCATAATACTGATTATATTTCACAAATATAAACTACTGGATGTCAGAGTAAAATATTTTATGATTCTTTTAGATTTTCCACAAAAGGAGGATTTTGTGTTTTAACACTAAATTTACTTATTTGAAGGTAATTGACTTTACATGGGATTTTGATTTAGAAAAGTGATGCAGAGTATACTGAACTCACAACACAAGAAAATATAGCAATTGCAATAGACAGTTGGATCACAATACAAACATGATTCCCGTTACTAGTTTCTATATGATCACTGTCACAACACTGTGCATCCCCAATCACTAGGAAAGAAATACATGGGTTGAAGCCAGCTCAAGCCCTTTGCTCTCTTCAAATTTCATTCTGTTGGTTGCTTTGTTTCTATACTCTATGTTGGGCTAAGCGACATAAACACTTCCCCCATGTTGATCTGGCTTGCTCAGGAAGATAATATTTTCTATTGGAAGATAATACCTCCTATTGATTATTTTAGGAAGACCATTTACGTAACTAGTTGACGCATTCAACTGATACAGCCATTTATCTATAACAAAATCCACGTTCTGCTTCTCTTGATGTTGAGAGAAGTTCAGCTTCCTTTATGATAGGCGTGGTCACTTCCCTGTATTATTTTCTGAGCTTCATGAGCACATTATCCTTGTCTGTCTTCTCTGAGTCTTCTTCCATTGTTGGAGTTTGTTGATCACTCACAAAAGGATAGAGATTACACCTCATGGCACTTGTGTTAATAGTCTTTCTACATAACTGTTACAAGTTCTGAAAATCTACGATTTGCAATTTCAAATAAAATATAACAGAATGATCTTTCTCTTGGGTCCAATACTATTTTTGATAAGAAAAAGAAAATAAGCCTAAATTAACCATGTTAAATGGCAGGTGTAAATAAATAAGTAGCATTATATCAATTTTACAATAAAATGAGTTAAAATAAATTTCTGCTTTTGTGTCACATTATTTACAAACACAAGATATTCTTGTTGAACTGATCCATATGGTCTTCTCTTCTTTCAAACCCAGTCAGGATATAGTCCTTCCAGAACATTGCATACAAGATTAGACTGAGATGGCATGAGTATATTTTTGGTGTACTGTTTAATTCTTATTTCATATGAACCCTACCCTACATATGTTGACTGTTGTAGAAACAGAGAAAAGATAGATTAATTAACATATGTTCCTAGCACTGTTCTGACAATTTGGAGTCTTGGTTCCCCTGCTATATTCCTTTCTTATCCTTTTCAGTTTCGAGCTGAGTTACTAATCCAAAAACGTAAAAGAGGAATAAGTTTTCAAAAGCATTCTGGGCACAAGACCATAGAAACATACTATGGAAAACAGCATACCTGCTTAGTAAGATGATTACTAGAATTTTAACAGTCCTGTCTTGTGCAGCTGGTATGCATATATGCAGCTATTTAATTTCACCTGTTACTTAAATAGTTTCCATATTATGTATGTATTCAGTGTATGTATTGATTCATTTGACTAGGTTGACTCCATAGAAGCCATTACTGTCAATCAAATAAATTATATGCATTTTCAAAATATTTATGTTTAGCCAATTACATAGTTAATGGGAAAAATAAAAAACATATTTAAAATTGCATATCTTTTTGAAAGATTATCACTTCCTTTCCATGTATGGCCACACAGATACATTTTGACATTATCAGTGTTTGTTTTAATTAAATCTAACACCATGGCATATCTAGAATAATTTGGAGAATTAGTTGGATTTATACAGAAGTTGTGCTGGTGTAGCTGAGGGCAAAAATTCATTCTGACTCTTGCTGGATAAAGGTTTAAGGAACAGATAGCATATGAACTGTAGAGTGCCTTCAAAGTTCATTTCCCTGGACATGGCATTACTGACCATGTAAAGGGAGTTACATAATCTTTGTAAAGTCTAGGAGGCACACAACTGCTCAGAAAAGGAGTTTGTTTATCACCTTCAGCTGGAGGGCACTCAAATGCTTGAATTGCCAAGAAATAATCATCAACTATTCTGGACTTCAGCTGCTTTCCACTCTCCACTGCCAGTGCACGGAAAAGGATTCAATAATAATTACAGGGAGGCAATGAGAAAGTGACTCTGTAGCCTACTATGTAGGATATTCACATAAAGTGGTGAAATAGGATTCTGATCCTTGTTGCTAGGGCTGCTTCTTTAATTTGCTTAATTAGTTATGTAAAATACATGAGCACTACTGGGGGCAGAGAGCATAACCCATGCAAGCATACTAATCAGTAATTTGTGCAAGTATATACTCTTGAGAGTGCTGCTGGGCTATGGAAGCATTTTTCATTTTCACTTCTTCTCTAAACCAGTAAGCCTTGAGGTCTCCTCTGCTCCATGGAGAAGATTTATCACCAGGGGAGGAGAAAGCTGCCTGATAAGACGACTTTAAGGATCTTTTACTTTAGGGCCTAACTGAAGTGAGGTCATCTGGTAGGGCTCAGCAAGCCTAGGTGTCCGGAGCCTTTTCTCTCCCCACAACCTCCCACGCTGACTGTTGCCACCCAGTGGGAGCTGCCACTGGCATTTTTATACAGGATCATCTACTATAGCCAAACAAACACATTCCATTAGAAATACATGATCCAAGAAGACTGAATAAATTCTCATTTTTCTGAGTTTGTGTTTACAGCAAAGAGGATTTAATAATATTTTTCACTATTCCTCTAGAATATATTGAGGTGAAAGTATCACTAGCTTTTTTCTGATTGATATCTCTTCCAATAATTTGTAAATTTGTCCATTAAAAAACTAGAAATTAAATTCTGTGGGGTTTTTTTCCTAAATTTGTTTTATCATGGTTTTTTTTTCAGAACTCATAATTTCCCAGAGTGCAATTGCCAACCCTTAAATACTGTTCAAAAAAATAACTGCTAAAGATATTTTTGACATAACTTCTAGACATATAACATGCAACATATACACACGCAAAACTGAATCTATCTACCTGGTCATCAGGATGCCAACAAATCACAAACTATAACTTTAAGAGGGATAAAATAAACAACAGAGTTCTATTACCTCACAATTCCAGTAAAAGAATTCACAGTGTTATTATTTAATGTTCTGTGCAAGTTATTATTTCAGTGGAAATACCAGTTGTAGTTAAGTTTTTTTATTGTCTTTACTATTTTCTTCTGTTGTGATAAAATGCAGATATTCAGCCTCCGAGAGCCACTATAACTTTGGAGTAGCTGTAACCCTTTCCCTTGTCTCTCCTTCTCTTACAGAATAAAGCAGAAATTCCAAGAGAGTTTTGAAAGTATGCATACATATGTAAACTGTAAATAATTTTTATTTTATCCCTTCAAAGTTATACTTGGACCATAGCTTGATTTTCATTGATCAAATCTTTCCTCATTCAAAAGAAAAAAAAAAAAAAAATTGGAGTTATAAAAATAAATGCTAGAGCAAGCTTGGATTTACAAATTTTAACACCTTGTGCTGTGATTGCAATTTAGAGTGATATGTTGTCACTTCAAATTACTTTGCATTGGCAGCTGTTTTTTTTTTTTAGAATTACAAGTTAATTTGGCCAACATCCAGAATAAATAAAGTGATGTAAAAGTGTCTCTGCATTTATTGTGCTTGAATGATTGGAAGATATTTTAGCTTTAATGCTCCAGAATAATTTTATGTAACAGCAGGAGGTAGGTAGACTTCAAACTAAACTGCTCCATTGATGTAACTTTTAAGAAACCTACATAAAAGAGAGAGTTTGTTTTAATTACTGAAAAGAATGAATGAGTTCATGGGATCAGTCCAAACTCTATAAACAGACTTGCTTAAAGCTAGAGGCTAGACAATAACTGGTAGAATACCTATTTAAGGTTTTGGGTTGTTTTTAGTTTTCAGTTTCCCAAGAACTATAAGATTCAAATTACACCTGGAGCCTCAGATGTTCTTTCTCCTACTACTTCCATTCCAACAACTGGAATTGAATTAGATAATTTGTCTTTCTGTTTAAAAAAATAAAAACAAAAATAAAATCTTCTTATATTTAGATTCCCCATAATTTGTAAAATGCCATTCTTTTGACTCTTAGATAGAGAATACTGATAAAAACATACTTTTCTTTCAGCATGTGTGTGGTTCATAAACAGTCAAATACTTGTCAGTACTACACAGTAATTGAGATAATAACAAAGTTTATTTGGAAAACGTACTCTCCTTTCTAGGACTTCATAAAGGAAACAGAACAGAAAGAAATTTAACATAAATACTTTCTCTGTTTCAAGAACGTTTGCTCTGTGAAGTAATAATGTAAAGGTGATCCAGAAAGTACAGTGCATTAACTGAAAAAAATTACCTCATCACAGCATCACTTAATTTACCTATGCCTGAGCTTCTGAACAGAATGAATGTTGATAAGTTCATTTTTCAGTACTTAAGAAGCTTTAAGCACTTAAATGGTTTTTAAAAAATCCAGTATACTAACTAATAAACAGTTCTGAAAAGCAGGAGCAAAAAAAAAAGTATTCTAAACTTCACATTCTCTGATTGAATTGCACATGGTTAGGTGATGGATATTGATATCCCCCTGCACAATGGCTGTGCCTTAGAGAAGAGATCTGCTTATGTAGCAGAGTATAGGACTTTTCAAGAAGAACTGCATGGTTGACTTAATCTGCCATGTGAATGACATCAGTTTAAGAGTATATGGATATGATTGGTGATTATATGGGGTGTGTGAATGGAGTGTCTGTCAACTCTGGTCCATTTTGCAAGTAAGTACGCACACAAGTCCATGCTGAAGAAAAGCACAGTTCTTGATGTCTCCCAAGAACTGTGTATTTCTCCATGTAAGCAAAAGCTTGCACTCACTTTTATTCTTTTCTATTATTTTTGACAATATTGGTAATAACAATCAAGAAAAACAAATATGTTATATTTGTTTATTTCATAAGCTTGTTTATCGAGCTTTCAGAGTGCCTGTTTGCATACAGGTCTCTATCCTGATTTTATTTGACAACTGTTTTCTCTCTTACGTCATTCTTTCCTTCAATACAGGAAGATAGCTACAGTATTCCATGCAGGTTTGGGAACTGAGGAGCAAATAAGAAAGTAGACGAAGAGGAATGTTTGTAAGGAATTTGTGAATGGTTTTCAGAAGAACTACCAGTCTGTTACATATGTGATGCTTGACTTTTTCAAACTGCATTGCAAATGTTAACTAATGACTGAATACAAAAGTTGAAAGTTTGTTAACTTATGTCATTTATTATCTTGACCACAAAAATAGGTGTTATTTAGCTTGAAGAATTCACAGTTAATCAGAAATAGCACTGAGGAAACCTCTGTGTTTAACAGTTTGATATAATAAATAGATTTTGTCAGTAGCTTAAATCAAACATCAGTTTTCAATAGTTTATCTTTAAATGTTGGATGTATATTGACACTTGCAAAATTTAGTAATAGGAAAATATCTATGGCACTTTTGATCAAAATGTCAAGAAGGGTCTGAGGGAAAACTTGTCTTTACAGATGCCAAGATCTCTTCTTTGAAAATTGCAAGAATCAGAAATGTTTTCTATTTATTATGAATACCTGTATAAGCCAATTACCATAAATGGTAATTTCACTGTTATACTTTAGCACACTTCTCTGAGACTTGGTTAGACAATGCTCTAATTAGATCATTTTACGTATGGAAATGGAGGCATATCTTCTTACCAGTATTTACACTTGAAAAGCCTACTGGACCTAATGGAAATTAATCTGATATTCTGTTAAAACTATTTTGGTCTAACAACAGAAGACAGACCAGGTAGTGGATAAAGATAGTATTGTTTGCTGGACCAATAATTATAACTGTGAAGAATTGGCCAAGATTTGGGTATGCGGTTCTTTATTTTAGTCTAAATGCAAACTGAGAATAATTTATCAGCTTAGTGTAATATGCACAAATTGGGCCTTCTTTGAAATAAGTGGTAGTTGGCATTTGTGAGAAAAGGTATTTTAATTGGAAATCAGGGCGGAGAGACAGAAAATTGGGGCAGAGGGAGAGAGATATAGGAGAGAGGGAGAGGAAATACGCTCTCTAAGAAAAAGAGAAAGATTTATGTCTTGAAGCTTTCGGAACACAGAAGGAAATAACTTTGGGGAATAAGACAAAAAATAAAATACCAGATATAGAAGGGGCTCTGTGAGTTTTGGGGTTTCAGAGAAGATTTTAATTTAAAAGCATGTGTACCAGCCACCACAAATACCTGAAATCTATATTGATGAGTTCTGGGCTGCCGTTTTCGTCATTTCAGCATTCTATTAGCTCTGAGTTTTAGAGTGTGTGTGTGTGTATTCATATGAAGTACACATACAGAAATATTTTCTTATTATTTTTTGACTTCTGTGCCCTATCATTCCTTAGAAAATAATGAAGCTGGAGATGGATTCCAGATTCTTACCTAAATGCTGTAATCTCTGTCATGTATTTTGTGTGGTTTACCTTGTCCCAAGGGAGTTATTTTTCCTGTCTCTAATCTTCTCTTTCATTAGACAAGTTTTTAGCTTACAGGTTAATGAAAGAACTATCTTTAATTTGGCATGACTTTCCTTGATTGAAACGATATTTATGCCATGACACTCAGGTTAGTGTCCTTCAGACTAGTAATATAAGTGTTCACACACCTCAGAGAATGACAGTTGGCCAGTATTTATGCATTTTACCAACTCAGCTGAAGTTCAGATGTGAACTATTTTTCTCTAAAAATGCAAAGAGAGGATGAACTTTACATACCTAAATACATATCTGAGCCCTTCCATTTTGTTCCAACTCTTGACTTTTCAGTATTGCTCTGAAGAAGCCATGAGGTAGAAGTTCATTCTGAGTCCTGACATGGAATGCAGAATAGCAAATAACATTTGCTATTAAGATACTTACAGAAGCAGTATTTCTTTTTGAAGAAGTTATGCCAAGCAATAAACAATGTTAACTCTATGGCAATTTAATAGGGAAACAAATACCAAAAGGAAAAAAAAAAAAAAAAAAGAAACAAACAAACCACCACCACCTCTGGAAATTAATTTTGCAGTTTTCTTAGGTTTTCACCTACCATGGCAACTGGGGAAGTGTAGTGTGATCCACAAACCATTAAAATAAGTAGACACCTTTTTGTTGAATGCAGATGACATTTTGTAAGAACTTGAAGAAACAGAATAATCACGGTGATGATACCAAGTGATTTATTTCTCCTTAAGCTGCTTGTTACTATAAACTTCCCTGTATTTTGTATAATATTTTAGGATGATATGAGTGGTATTGAGGATTATATGATGTGCAACTCCTTCAGGTAACCCATATGTTTAAGGCATTTTGAAAACATTTTTACCATATTAAAATTTCTCCTTGAGTTACTATTCATACTGCATAGTCATTCTTCATTGTCAGTAGCCTGAAACATCATAGTCTTATATCAGTTTTTACCTCCTTCTGAAATATTTTACATCTTCAATCTACCCACTTTCCTCTAAACAGAAAAGTAGTAAGTTCTGATACAGCTTCAGGGGTTATACTAGACATCAAAGGTAAAAAGAGAGGGAAGAGGATGTTGAAGAGAGGTTTGTCAAAAAGTGGAGATGCACAAAAAGCCTTAGATTTTTACTAAGTCTCAATAAAAGCCAAAGGGAGTTTAGTGTTCAAGTGTCATAACCTTGAAAATTGATATATATTAGACCTTTGGCCACATAGCTGAAGAAAGCCCAGCTCATCTCAGTCCTTCCTAATTTAGATTTTGTCACCTAAAGCCCTCCTAAGTCCAAGTAATTTCTACACTGAGTAGACCTCTGGGAACTCAACTTCCATATGTAGCTTTGTATTTAGCAGAAATATTCTGTATGTGACAAACATTACTTGTAAAACCATAAGCCCTTACCAGATAGATATTTATCACTTATTTATAGTTTACTTACGAGTACAAAGTACTGCCATCCACCTTTTATGTAATACTTCACTGGTTAAACAATCAGTTAATTAGTATTTCCTATATGTTCAATGGAAGATGACAAAGCCTAATTTATTTTTTTCTTCAGTCACAGAATCACCGAATGATTGAGGTCGGAAGGGACCTCTGGAGATCATCTAGTCCAACCCCCCTGCCAGAGCAGGGTCACCTAGAGCAGGTTACACAGGAAAGCGTCCAGTTGGGTTTCGAATGTCTCCAGAGTTGGAGACTCCACCCCCTCTCTGGGCAGCCTCTTCCAGTGCTCTACCACCCTCAAAGGAAAGAAATTCCTCTCATGTTTAGATGGAACTTCCTATGCTCAAGTTTGTGCCCATTACCTCTTGTCCAAAATTGAGATGTTCTGAATGGTATTTGTTCTGCATAAAAGGCCATTACTTTTATTTTAATACATTTAGTTTATACCCACTCAACTATTCAGGGTGCTGTGACTCATTTATTACAGAGAATCACACGCAAAGAACTCATTCTGATAGGTTTTCAGTTTTGTTTTTCTTTCTTGTTTGTTTCCTCATCTGTTACATGCTTTGCATAATGATTTAGTCATGGTCACCACTAAGAAGGCAGAAACTTCCTTGCACTGTTTGCTTCTCATTATGCTATGCATTCTTCCCAAATTCATAACGTGGAAGTTTATCAGGACCATTCCACTACTATTTATAAAAGGCTTCTAAAACCAATGACGCTTGCCTCCATCCCATTTCATAAATACATATTGCATGCATGTTTTTTGTTAAATATTGATCTTTGACTTGTAATTCCATATGAAGCAGAAAAATGTTTAACAATTTTGCTTATGAAAAACTGAATAATTGTATTTACATATATGTAAAAATGAACTTTGAATACTAAAAAAAAAATGCTTGGTTTAATTCATAACAAGATGTAGAAGTACTAAAAAAATGAACTCTATGTTCATTCTAAGTACTACATGAAAAGTTTCAAGCAATTGTTATGTTAAAGTTTGAACAAAAAGGCAGAGACTAATATCAAAGGACAAAGAGGAGGAATCTTCATGGTAGTCCCACAGCTGGTTAGAAATCAGCTAATTATTGAAATCACATAGTTCAGAATTTGGCTTGAGAAGCAAAGAAACCCACTTGCTTGTGTTCTCAGTTCTGGAGCAGAATATAAGGAAAAAATAGAGTCTTCCTTGTATTTGGTTTGAATGGCAAGGTTTTGGTAGTAGGGAGTTAAAGGGGTGGTTTCTCTGAAAAGCTGCCAGAAGCTTCCCCCATTCCCCATAAAGCCAGTGCCAGGTGGCTCCAAGACAGACCTACCACTAACCAAAGCTGAGACAATCAGCAATGGTGGTAGTGCTTCTGTCATAACATATTTAAGAAAGGTAAAAATTGCTGCACAACACCAATGTGAGAAAAACAGCCATGGTCAGTGAAAAAGGAAGGGGAGGAGGTGCTCCAGGTGCCAGAGCAGAAATTCTCCCACATCCCATGGCGAAGACCATGATGAGGCAGGTTGTCCCCCTGCAGCCCATGGAGGTCCACGGTAGAGCAGATATCCAACCTGCAGCCCATGGAGGACTCCATGCCGAGCAGGAGGGTGTGCCCAAAGGACACTGCAACCCCATGGAGACCCTGTGCTGGACCAGGCTCTTGGCAGGAACTGTGACACTGTGGAGAGGAGCCCATGATAGAGTAGGTTTTCTGACAGGAGTTGTGACCCCATGAGGGAGTCACAGAGCAGTCTGTTCCTGAAGGACTGCACCCCATGGAAAGGACCCACACTGGAGTAGTTTGTGAAGAACTGCAGCCCATGGGAAGGAGCCGTGTTGGCAAAGTTCATGGAGGCCTGCCTCTCATGGGTGGGACCCCACACTGGAGCAGGGGAAGAATGTAAGGAGGAGGGAACATCAGAGACAATATGTGATGAAATGACTGCAATTCCCATTCCCTGTCCCCCTGTGCTGCTCCAGGGGGAGGAAATAGAGAAATCAGGAGTGAAGTTGACCCTGGGAACAAGAGATAGTTGGAGGGATAAGATTTGTTTTATTTTTGATTACCCTATTCTGACTTTTGATTGGCAATAAATTTAATTAACTTCCCCAAGTCAATTCTGTTTTGCCTGTGATGGTGATCTGCTGCTGAGTGATCTCCCTGTCTTTATCACAACCCACAAGCTTTTTATTATATTTTCTCCTCCTGTCCAGCTGAAGAGAGGGAGTAATAGAGGAGTAATAGAGTGGCTTGTTGGATACCTGGCATCTAGCCAAGGTCAACCCACCACAAAATTATTTATTTTTTTTATTACTGTAGCAGCTAGAGGAATTAGTAAAACAGGAATCTATCAGAGCCACCACTGTGACCACACTGTGGGGACTCAGCAGAAAAGACGTTTGTACTTGCAAAGACATTATCCATATCAGTATCAGGGAAGACAGAAACTACTTTCCCAACCATTTTTGGTGATGTTGCACCAACAAGAGGACCCATTTATCCTTAGGAAAGTGACTGTTTAATAAAAGTTTCATTTTTGTTTGAATTTATGTGCTAGCTGTATCCAACACTTCCATTAATAGCCATGCTTATTCCAGCTATTTTTCTTTTTTAAGGAATCACAGAGAACAGATAAAAATAATTCTGCAGGTGAGAATTGCAGTTCTATTTCATTCTGGTGCAAAACAAAGATTGCTTCAGGACACAGTTGTAGATCCTGCATCCTCACTACTGACCTGTGAAAACATTAACTCTAATAATATTGAGAGTGAGTGCTAAACTGCTTAAGATACTTTTTGATCATTCAGGTGTAAAACCCATGTTTTTTTCACTTCATCCCTTCTTACTACAGCCCTTATGATCACAGTCTTTAAAAGTTTTTGAAAAGGAGACACAGCAGATATTTCTTGTCTGTCCATGCCATAGTAACCAGATGATAGAACCATAGAATCATAGGGTTGGAAGGGACCTTTGGAGATCATCTAGTCCAACCCCCCTGCCAGAGCAGGGTCACCTAGAGCAGGTTACACAGGAAAGCGTCCAGTTGGGTTTTGAATGTCTCCAGAGATGGAGACTCCACCACCTCTCTGGGCAGCCTGTTCCAGTCCTCTGCCACCCTCAAAGGAAAGAAGTTCCTCCTCATGTTTAGGTGGAACTTCCTATGCTCAAGTTTGTGCCCATTACCTCTTGTCCTGTCCCCCGGCACCACTGAAAAGAGCCTGGCCCCATCCTCCTGACACCCACCCTTTAAGTATTTAAAAGTGTTGATAAAGTCCCCTCTCAGCCATCTTTTTTCCAGACTGAAAAGACCCAAATCCCTCAGTCTTTCTTCATAAGAGAGGTGCTCCGGTCCCCTCATCATCTTGGTAGCTCTCTGCTGCGCCCTCTCCACCAGTTCCCTGTCCCTCTTGAACTGGGGAGCCCAGAACTGGACACAGTACTCCAGGTGTGGCCTCACCAGGGCAGAGTAGAGGGGGAGGATGACCTCCTTCGACCTGCTGGCCACACTCTTCTTGATGCACCCCAGGATGCCATTGGCCTTCTTGGCCACAAGGGCCCATTGCTGGCTCATGGTCATCCCGTTGTCCACCAGGACTCCCAGGTCTCTTTCAGCTGAGCTGCTCTCCAGCAGGTCAGCTCCCAACCCGTACTGGTGCATGGGGTTATTCCTCCCCAGGTGCAGCACCCTACACATGCCCTTATTGAATTTCATAAGGTTCCTCTTTGCCCAAATCTCCAACCTGTCCAGGTCTCTCTGTATGGCGGCACAGCCTTCCGGTGTGTCAGCCACCCCCCACCAGCTTTGTGTCATCAGCAAACTTGCTGAGGGTGCACTCTCTCCCCTCATCCAGGTCATTGATGAATATATTGAAGAGGACTGGACTCAGTACTGACCCCTGGGGAACACCACTCGTCCCTGACCTCCAACTAGACTCTGTGCCCCTAATCACAACCCTCTGAGCTCTGTCTTTCAACCAGTTATCTATCCACCTTACTGTCCATTCATCTAGCCCACTCTTCCTAAGCTTCCCTATGAGGATGCTGTGGGAGACCATGTCGAACGCCTTGCTCAAGTCAAGGTAGACCACATCTACCGCCCTCCCCTCATCTATCCATCCAGTCATTCCATCATAGAAGGCTATCAGATTAGTCAGACATGATTTCCCCTTGGTGAATCCATGTTGAGGACTTCTGATAGCTTTCTTTTCCTCCACATGCCTTGAGATGATGCCCAGAATGAGCTGTTCCATCATCTTTCCAGGGATGGAGGTGAGGCTGACGGGCCTGTAGTTCCCCGGCTCCTCCTTCTTGCCTTTTTTGAAGACTGGAGTGACACTGGCTTTCCTCCAGTCCTCAGGCACCTTGCCTGTTCTCCAGGACCTTTCAAAGATGATGGAGAGTGGCCCAGCAATGACTTCCGCCAGCTCTCTCAGCAGTCTCGGGTACATCCCATCGGGGCCCATGGACTTGTGAATATCTAAATGATATAATTGATCCCTCACTCGGTCCTCCTCAACCCAAGGGAAGTCTTCTTCTTTCTGTCTTACTTCCCCCAATGCCTGGGACTCCTGAGGGCTGGGCCAAGCAGTAAAGACTGAAGCAAAGAAGGCATTCAGTAACTCCTCCTTCTCCGCATCCTCCGTCACCAGATGCTTTGGAACTTTTTCATGCTTTTTCATACTTTAGTGATCCCTATTCTCCTCTTAACCACTGCAAATTTCTTGGTTTCAGCAAGGCCTAGGAATCTCATTGTATATTATAATGCAAAATTGATTCATAGTAAATACAAAACTATGTGGACAATTTAAAAGCAGGTACATAGATTTCCAGGCTTTACAGAAGAAATGTGTGAAGAATGATGCTGGGCATTTACTGCGTGCTTTTAAGTGCATTCTCTATTTCACAGCAGTGATCATGTAATTACAAAACTCCGTATTTGTAATTCAGGAAACTTATAAGACCATTCCTTTCCATGAAAGGGTGACATAACTAGAAATGACATAGAAAGATAAGGAGAATGCCTTCAAGTTTGAAAGTCCACAACTTTTCACCAACTATCAACAAACAACAATAGTTCATACGTACGTAAAATACTTTCCATCAGGGAAAGTCAAACAATTTTAGAAAAGTCACTACAAATTTTAGCATTTTTAGGAAGAAGTAAATGTTCCTGCTATATTTCATAACTCTAGAATATACAGTCTTCAGAACATATCCCTCGTATTCAGTCTTGTACAAATTTCTAGAATCATTGCCAAATTAAACTCTTTGCAGCAATTCTATTTATATTTTCTGCAAAACGTAAAAAAAAAATAAATAGATGTGTTTTAACAGCTTACATTTTTGAACAGTTAAACTAATAATTTTGCCAATTTGCACTGAAAAAAAATACAGTGATAAATTCAAAAGAAAAATACTTTGTTTTCTACTTTAATTTAAAAATATATATTTGAAGAAAAGGCATTTTTTTTAAAACGTTTTATTTTGTTTCAAGTTTTAAATTGAGAAAAGATATGGGAAATAGAGAATAGAAAAAATAGAGACTAGAAGAAAACTCTCCCTTTTTCTTTTTCCCTTGAAGATGACACTTGACAGATGAAGCTAAGTGGTTCTCTTTTTTTCTCCGATGTCTTATAATTACTGTTCCTGTCAGTAGCCTCCACTTCTTAATTTTACACATAGTAAGATTTCTGAAGAAAAAGTTAGAGAAACTAGAAAAGATGCATGAGGTTCATATCTCAAATATCGCAACTGATCTGAGTGACTTTTTTCACACATATTTTGTGCAACACTGACTTACTGTCAGAGTGTTTCTGTCTGCACCTTCAGTGTTTCACGTGCTTTCATAAGCAGTCTCTATATACATCATCACACATGACAGTATTTTTATAGTTATACACTTGTCATTCTGCTGATATCTGTAATAGTTCATATTGACATAAAACTATAAAAAAGACAATTTGTTTGTTCCCTTAAGATGCAGAGTCATCACAATAGGAAAGATAATGACATGTTCTAGCTAACAGTGATAATCACAGAAAAACTGCTTAGATTCATGGGGTGCAAATAATATGAAGCTGCTAGATTCTGGATGCTCATTTCCTGCAAATCTTTCTTATTTTTGAAACATCAAGCGTCTCCTTTACTATCACACATTTAATTTAGAAAAATTTAGGAATGACAGAGTACCTGCTGCATGGAGGTTTGTACATCAGCTGTGTTTCTTTGATGTGATAGCATATCCTGAGATCATAAAGAAAAGTACCGTGGAAAAAGATGGAAAAGTAGGATCTTGCCAACTGTTCTGCCTGAATAGTATGATCCTGTGATTTCTACCTGGGAGGATTTATACCTTTTTGCTTTTTTTTTTTTCCCCTGTTTAGTTGGCTTTCTGTTCAGTACTTCTAGAAAGATCTCTCCTCCTAGAGACACATGATTAAATGGAGCTATCTTGTCTGAAAGCAGTAGAGACAGGAACCAATTTGAGTTTTGACTTTTAGAGATTGATGGAAGAGAAAATAACATAGGTATAAAATTTGGGTAATGATGAAATAGTATGACTGGAGACAATTACTCAGAAGAGAACCTTTGTACTGTTGATGGAAAGAGCTTTACTCAAAGCCACAGAAAATAAATATGTTTTATAGATACTAACAACATCTCATGTAGACAAAGTACTTTCAATTTTAGAATGTTTTAGCTATAAGGCAACATTTATTTTTTTCTTAAACTACATGAAGAAGGCTGTTATTGAAAGGAACTGAGATGATGGGGAGTGGGAGAGGAAGCAGGAGGAAATCACTTTGCTGCTAAAAATAGTGTTTTGGGAAGAAGTACTCTGTCTTAGAGTATGTAATATTTCTAATGTAACATTTTTAATTTTCATAAAGCACTATTATAGTGCTGAGTTTATTTCTGGCTTGTGCAAAGAACAATTTCTTTTCTTGAAAGCTTTTATTGCTTGTCTGAATTTCTCCCCTGAGTGACCTACTTGGGAGTAGCCCCATTAACTTGAATTAGGTGCTTACTAAGGCAGAGTTTGATAATTGGCCTCTTCTTTTTAACACAACAAATGGTTTGTTATTAAAAAAAAAAAAAAAAAACAAACAAAAAAAAGAAAACAAAACCAAAAACAAACCACAAAACTACCAAATAACATGTATTAGAAAGAAAGGCAAGTTAATGCACTTTTTTGTTAGTGAATGACATTCAGGTAGTAGATAAGCACTATTTTCATTTTGATGAGAGAGTGAGTTGGAAACAAGGAATACTTGCCTGAAGCTTCAGCCTAGAAAATCAACATTGACAAGAGAACAGTATGGTGGGAGAGGAAATCTCTCAGTGATAGTAAATGAATGACGTAAGACATTGCCAAGAGCAGATATACAATCAGCTTTGGTGAAAGATTCAAAGCCAGTTTACACCACTGTGTGAGCCCTGGTTTAGAAGTAATAAAATATTTCCTCCTCTAATGCAGAGGCATTGGCTAAATGACCCAGCAGAAAACTATCATATCCAAAATACTGGTTTAAGAAAAGGCCATTACACTCAGAACTGTAATACATTTTTTTCTACTACCCAAGGAAAACACAAATCTGGATTTCCAGTGGGTGTTTTGGACATGAGCCTGCAATGTGCTCGTATCCTGGGCTGCGTAAAACGAAGCGTGGCTAGCAGGTCAAGGAAGGTGATTCTCCCCCTCTATTCTGCTCTTGTGATACCTCACCTGGAGTACTCCATCCAGCTCTGGGTTCCCCAGCAAAAGAAAAACCTGGACCTGTTAGAGCAAGTTCAGAGGAAGGTAATAAAAATGATCAGACGGCTGGAACACTTCTTTTATGAGGGAAGACTGTGAAAATTGGGGGTGTTTAGCCTGGAGAAAGGTCCAGGGAGACTTTGTTGTTGCCTTTCAATACTTATAGGTGGCTTATAAGAAACATGGAAGGGACTTTTTACCAAGGCCTGTAGTGACAAGACAAAGGTAACAGTTTTAAACCGAAAGAGGGTAGATTTAGATTGGGCATGAAGAAGGAATTTTTTATGATGAAGGTGGTGAGACACCAGGATAGGTTTCCCACAGAAGTTGTGGGTGCCACATCATTGGAAATGTTAAAGGCGAGGTTAGATGGGGGTTTGAGTAACATGATCTAGTGAAAGACATGCTTGCACGTGGCACTGTGTTTGGACTAGATGAACTTCAAAGGTCCCTTCCAACACAAACCATTCTGTGATTCTGTGAGCTAGCAACCAGACCAGTAAAAAAACCGAAGTCCCATTTGGAATTTGTTATGATTATTATCTGCTTAAAGGAAGATGACAAAAAGCACGAAAACACCTTACTAATATTGTGAGAAAAATTGCATTTCTACAATGCATTTCCAAAAGCATAAAGGCCTGATGACAAAAAACACCATAATTTATTATGATCTCCTGTATAATACATGACGGACAATTCAGTGGATAAAGAACTGTCTTGACGGCCACACCCAAAGAGTGGCTGTTAATGGGTCCGTGTCCAAGTGGAGGCCAGTGACAAGTGGAGTCCCTCAAGGATCAGTACCGGGACCAGTCTTGTTTAACATCTTCATCAGCAACATGGACAGTGGCATAGAGTGCACCCTCAGCAAGTTTGCCAATGACACCAAGCTGTGTGGGGCAGCTGACTTGCTGGAGGGAAGGGATGCCATCCAGAGGGACCTTGACAGGCTGGAGAGGTGGGACCATGCCACTCTTATGAAGTTCAACAAGACCAAGTGCAAGGTCCTCCATCTGGGTCGGGGCAATCCCAAGCACCGATATAGGCTGGGCAGTGACTGGCTTGAGAGCAGCCCTGAAGAAAAGGACCTGGGGGTGCTGATGGACAAGAGGCTCAACATGAGCTGTCAGTGTGCACTAGCAGCCCAGAAAGCCAATTGTATCCTGGGCTGCATCAGGAGAAGAATGGCCAGCAGGTGGAGGGAGGTGATTCTCCACTCTTGTGAGACCCCACCTGGAGTACTGCGTCCAATTCTGGAGCCCCTGCTACAAGCAAGATATGGATGTGCTAGAACGTGTCCAGAGAAGGGCCACAAGGATGATCAGAGGGCTGGAGCCCCTCTCCTATGAGGACAGACTGAGAGAGTTGGGGTTGTTCATCCTGGAGAAAAGAAGGCTCCGAGGAGACCTTCTAGTGGCCTACCAGAATCTTAAGGGGGCCTACAAGAAAGCTGGTGAGGGACTTTTTAGGATGTTGGGTAATGGTAGGACTAGAGGCAATGGATTAAAACTAGAGATGGGTCGATTCAGACCGGACGTTAAGAAGAAGTTCTTCACCATGAGGGTGGTGAGACACTGGAACAGGTTGCCCAGAGAGGTGGTGGAAGCCCCGTCCCTGGAAGTTTTTAAGGCCAGGCTGGCTGGGTCTCTGAGCAACCTGATCTAGTGGGAGGTGTCCCTGCCCATGGCAGGGGGGTTGGACCTAGATGATCTTCAAGGTCCCTTCCAACCCTAACAATTCTATGATTCTATGATATGATCTGTAGAATGTAATTCAGTTACTTCATACAAACATAGGTAATTTAATGTAGTTAATCTCTCTTCAGTACAAAAATAACAAGATGGACACTCTCAGGGTTGTACAATTTGAATGCAAATATAGAGATGTGAATTACAGAACATCTGGAGCATTGCATGTCACAATTTACGTGTTCTAGGAGAGGCAGTTTTGATGCAGTTGAGCAGCTGTGTTAACCCTTTCCCAACTGTTTTGTGTAGCAGCATCACTGGCTGAAGTCTTCCTTTACACCAACTGTTAATCACCCTGCTTTAATTGTACCTTATGTTCTATTTGCATTTGCCTGTCTTTGCTCTTTTTGTCTATGCTGAAAATACCATTATAAACAGACATGTTTAGAAAGCATAATTATATCACTTTATCTCCTTTAATAATCTTCTTAAACCCCTGCAGGTTTTTTGTGGGGTTTCCTGTTTTTTCCCACACCTCTATTGTTTCAACATGGGCCTGTAAAATCTCTAGAGTATTTGTCTATCAATGTCACATGCAGAAGTAAAATGACCCTCGCTCTTACACTTTGTTAAAATCCATGCTTACAGCACACTTTTTAATTTACCACATAGGTATGGAGCATGTCTCTTTTAGGATGCCAACATTTTTTTTAATGTCACCATTTGGCCAGAGGTATTGTGATCAAAAAGGAGTCCTGTGATGAGCCACCCTGATGAAATCTCAGCCATTGGAAGTAAAACTTTCCCTCACTTTCATCACCTCCTTTCTTGTTTAAATCAGGCCTTACCATTGGTGAAAGAAAGGGGATAAATTGGATATTCTAGTCCCAGTTCTCTCACTGACTGCAGGTAATCTGCACTGCAGAATTCTCTTACAGCCTTGAAAACATTGATTTTAGAAGTTATGCCAAGCTAACTGAGAGACTGAGAAGATTTTAGTCGCTCTTCATATATCACTTCACGCCCTGCCCTGGAGTTGGTACCAGACTGTCAGTGTCCAGTACTCAATGATTAGGTTCATTTGGGTATGCCACACAGGGAAGGTTTAATGTTTTAATATCAAATCTACTTATTTGAAGATATTTGGCATTACACAGGATTTTGACTTAGCAGAATGCTCACTGCCATGATGCTGGGCATCCCTAATTTCCAGGAAAGGTTACATGGGTTGATCCCAGTTCAAGCCTACTGCCCTCTTCAGGGTTCATTTTGTTGGTTGCCTAGTTTTTATGAGCCACATATACAGTTCCCTCATGCTGGTGTGGCTAAATTAGAAAGACATTCATACTTTTTGATTAACTCAAGAAAGGCCATTTACACAACCAGCTAATTCACACACATGCCTGATATAGCCATGTATCTATCCAACACAAAGGCTACCCTCTGGTCACCTTTGTTTTAAGGTAAATTCATCTCTTTTTACACCTGTGGTCACTCCCTATATCCTTCCCTGAGACTCAAGAGAAAATCAATTGTGCCCACCTCCTCTGTACCGCCTTCCATTGTAGGACCTTATTGATCAGTCAGTCAGTCAGTCAGTCAGACACACATCCTGTTTTCAACAGCCAGGATTTTCTCTGGTCCATAGAGAAACTGCACTATAACATTAAGCATGCTGTGCTGATGCTGTATCAAAGGGAGCAGGAAACAAAGATAAATCAGAGATGAAAACTTGCTGACTGAAGTCCTTTACAATTAGGTCACCTTTGTTGTATGACTTGACATGGGACAGATTCCTTGGCCCACATTTCACGTTGAATGACCAATGCATATGACTCAGCAAACTTATCCTTTGGGATTGTAAAAAGGCTTTAAAAAACATGGTTTTGTTGCTTCTTTTTTTTTTACAGTTCTTTGGAGATAATGTGGCCTCCAGCATAAATTTGAGCAACCTGTGGAGCTGTTCTAGCTTATGTCTACTTAACACAGTTGTCTCTGAAGGTCTCTGAGACCAAGAGTTGAATATTCTGTTACTCCTTTTACCCTCAGCCACAGCTAAGAGCTGTGGGACGATGAAGCACACCATAGTTGTGTGCACACCAGATGCTGCCTTGCTTATCACAAACCAACTAGAAACATTAGTAGCCCATACAGTGTATTGAGAGGGTGCTTTATGCTTGTTTGCTTGCTTAAGCAGGTCAAATCACAATCTTGTCCTTTATCATTTATTGGGGTTTTTTGTTAGTTGTTTGGTTTTGTTGGTTTTTTGTTGTTTTTTTGTTTGTTTTTTTTTTTTTTTTTAATAATTGTAGTCAAAATGGCACTGTGTTCAAAATGGTTTAAGCTGAGTTTAAAAATTGAGTCCTGTTCAATGTGGCTGTGAGGGCCAGTAATTTTTATAAAGAAATTGAATATGACCTTGAAGGAGGTAATGCCCTGGATACAAGATCTGGATTATTTGGGGAAAATTACTTCCTTCCCAAAATAGTCCCTCAAAAGACTACTGAGAACCCCTGGGAAAACCTGAAAAGTATTAAGTCATCCACTCTTTCAGCAAAAGAAAACTTGCATCGAGTAAGACTGTCCAAACTTTTGCCTGTCTGTGGGGAATAAGTCATGGTACACTTGAACTTACCTTGACATGTCTATATTTAGAAACCATGTAGAGCAAGACTTACTAAAGAGAATGTGCCGTTGACTTGTCTATATTTAGAAACCATGTAGAGCAAGACTTACTAAAGAGAATGTGCTGGACGTCATTAACAAATCACTTGTAAAGTTATTGATATTTCTGAACAAGGCAAAGAACATATTGTACCTATTTCTTAACCATTCATCTCTGATAAAACTAAGAGAGAAAGGAATGAAATTCTGAAATACAGTAACCCTAACAATTATAGAATCATACTTCTTTGCTTGATTTCTTCTATATTTTCAGGAAAAGCATGGTTTTTCACACCCAAATAAAAAAAAAAGCTGAAATTATTTTTCTTTAGATTTGGAAATAGCTTCCTTTACTGCTACAGAAATACCAACAACAAAAAGAAAAGCACCCCTTACCACTTCCATTATAACACCTGTCTTTGGACAGATACCAGAGATATTCATCTTCACAGAGATTTTGGGACTTTTTTAAGAAAATAACTTATTGAAGCTTCTTTCAAAGTGCAGAAAGTCTCAAATTCATGTATCCTGTTTCTTAGGAAAGTGTCCTAGCCAGCATGCTGTGATACTAGATAGCGTTTACCAATTCTTGAATCATATTCTTAAGTGAAAGTGGCTCAGACTCTGTGGGTTGAGGGTTTTGGTTGTTGTTTGTTTGCTTTTTTCCACAATAACTATACTCAGAAGATACCTTCTTGATGTAGCTGACCTTGAAAAGGCTGTTGGAGAAATTTGCAGTCAGAGGATTCCTACTAGATTGAGATATGCAGATAAAGGACTCTTTAAAAGTTAGAAGGAACTTAGAACAAATCTTTGACTGAGAAACTATAAGGGTAAAAATATTGTTAGCTCTGGGTTTGACAGAGGATTATGTAGGGGTTCTAAGTGGACACACATCTAGTGTACTCTAATTCCACCAACGTCTGTGTCCTAAAGTATGCTTTTATCTATGATTACATGATTTCAAAGATCAATTCCACTTTAAAAAGGCATGTGAGCACTTCAGAAACATAAGAGAACTACCCAGAGAAACACTAAAGCTAAAACTTTCCCAAAATTTCTATCATACAAAAAAAGATGGTAGAGTAAATAAGAGTGATAAAAAAAGGTTCCACAAACTCTGCCTAAGCATCTTGGACACAACAGATAGATTTTGGAAAACTCTAAACACTGTGACACTATAATAGACAGTTCAAGATAAAAGTGTTACCTACAACTAGTAGGTAATAATAGTATAGAATAACAATATAGAATAATAGTATATTGGTATCTAGTCTCTGCTTATCCCATGAGGATTAAATTATATATTGCAGAAGTTTTATGGCTGCCAAGTTAAGAAATCTTCTAATAAAGTCACGCTAATGTTCTTGTGACCTAGATGCCTAAATATGTTTTTTAATTCTCTTTAAACATAACCAAATTTTACCCCTGAGATAAATCATCAAACATAGGTGAAAGGAAGAATTCTGCATATACCAATGCCTTCATTATTTTGTTTTGCTCAGTGTAGGTGCCCTAATATGTTAGATGTTGAGAAATTCCACGTGTACTTATCCCTCTTTCAATCAATGACAATTTATCTGCCCAACTGTGCGTTGTGTAACTCATAGGTGTTGTAGTTCTAACTGTCGCAATGCTTACATATCTTATCCAGATTTGGGTGGTAGACAACTTGCTGACTGTGAGACTGAAGAATTTTAAGTCAGGAATTCAGGGGTTTTATACAGTACAAGAGAAGATTTGACAACTATAAATAGTTTCTACAAAACAAGCAAAAGAAACAACAGACAAACAAAAAAACCCTCAACCATACTGAAACCCTACAAGCAAAACCACAATGTATTAAATGAAAGGAGAAACCTAAGCTACTGCATAAAAATACACAGGAAAGGCTGTGGATGAGGAAATCATCACCATCATTTTTAGTGCATTTGGGATTTTATTTAGGATTCCCAGTCAAGAGCTCTGTTTTGTTGTATATATGTGTACCAACTCTGTGTTGCGAAAGAAAAAAACGGTGTCATTTTTTATCCAGTATGCTACTAGAACAAATGCCCAAGTTTTGATTGTGCAAGCAGCTGCCAAAAGAGACTTAAAAAAATTATCTTCTTCATGAAGTACATAGATGCTTCACTAATGAAGCTTCTAGTGAAGCTTCACTAGTGAAGTGATATAAATGCTTATATTGAAACGAAAGGTTGGAGATAGTCTTTTTCATTAATTTTATTTGTTAAAAGCTCTTCATCTTTGCATTAATTAAACCTTAACTGGGCAAAAGTGAATGCCATAAGAATTCTGGGTGAGGTGGTAGCACTTACCCAGCAAGAGACCCATCTTCCACTTCTTGTTCTTTTGAATATTTAACAGCTTAAAACACAGTGGAAGAACTTTAGTGATTGTGAACAGGATGGGGTCTTCAAACCTGGCCTCACTCTCTTTCAACTGATCTAATATTTATGATGTGGGGGAGCATTCTGGGAATGTCTGGAGAGTGATTCAACTAGAATTCTAAATGTTTTTAAAAGTTTGCTTGTTTGTTTGTTTTTAAACACAATTGCATAGTTCTCCAGTTGTTAAACTGCAGTGTTCAAGTTGCCCATGCCCTTCGAAGTTCTATTATTCATACTCGAAGGAATTTTTTAATTGTAGTCAACCACTAGCAGAACTATAGTAATTTGCTTAAAGATTATCAGAAGTGCATGCTTCTGCATCAAAATCTTTGCAGTCATGAGCATCAGTTCAGACCACCTAAAGTGATGGTGAATAAATGGCCATGTACTCAGACATGAAATTAAAAGTTTTGAGCTCTGATTACTTCAAACAATTAGGAAAAAAAAAAAAAGCTGACTAAGCCTTTTCCTGTAATTATTATAATAATTGTATATAGTGATTAATGTATATTAGTGATACTAAATCCCTCCTTTTATAACTGTGTCTGTATTAAAAACATCATGTCACATCTCTTGAATATAACAGCACAGCATTTGGATTAACACTTTATGTATCCCTTTACTTGATCTCCATTAAGAGCAAAACTCTTGATATAGTATATATCAGTTATAGTGAGAAAGCTTAAAGAAGATAGCTACTGCTAAAATTTAGAATTGCCTATGAGTTAAGAAATACTTTTTTATATAAGAAAGCATAACTTGAAATAAAACTTGTACAGAGGTATAGGTAATGCTTCCTAATAAATAGCAAGATATGGGACAACAAGGCAGAGATTAAAGTGGGTTTAAGTTTTTGCAGAGAACGAAGCAGAAAGAAGGCATTCTGACTGTTCTCTGTTATATAAGTGTGACTTTTATTCTGTTTCATAGAAACAGAATTTTCGGATTCTATTCTCTGCTATAATAACATAAGATACATTAACTGTGGAAGGCTTCTGCTCTGTAATTGTGCCAGACAGTTTCTTGGGAAGTACTTTGGAGGTAGTCAGATTCTTAAGAGGTAGATGAAAAGGGTATAAGGTTTTTGTCCCATTCTGTCACATTTCAAAAGAAAAAAAAAATGAAAGAAAGGGAGGAAAGAAAAAAAAAAAAGAGTTTCAGGTCACTACAGTGGTGAGATTGAACTAAAGCAAATGGTAGAGTAGAATATAAATACATTTAGTACTGGGGCTATGCAACAAGAATTTTTTCAAAGAATCATAGAATCATAGAACCATGTAGGTTGGAAGACAACTCTAGAGGCCATCTAGCACAACCTTCAGTTCAAAGCAAATCCAATTCAAGTATGTTGCCTTGTCCAGTTAAGTTTTGAATGTCTCCAAGGGTGGAGATTCTACAAACTCCCTCAGCAACCTTTTTGTGTTTGATCCCTCTTGTAAAGAAAAAAGCTTTTCTTATATTGAGGCACTGCAACTTGTGCCTGTTTGCTCTTGTCCTTTCATAGTGCAACTCTCAGAAAAATCTGACCTCATCTTCTTTATACTCATCCATTAGGTATTTGTAGACAGGAAGACAGTTTCCCCTGAAACTTCTGATCAAACTCAACTCTCTCGGCTTCTTCTTATACGACGTGTGCTCTGGCTTCCTAACCACCTCATTGACTTTCTGCTGGAGTCAGTCTACTGCATCCATTTCACACTTGTCCAGGACTGGACACAACACTCCAACTGCAGTCTCACCGGTGTTGAATAGAGGGAAAGATCACCCTCCCTTTACCTGCTGGAACATTCTTTCTAAATCAGCCCAGGATGCTATGCTGCTGGCCTTTGTCACAAGGGCACATAGCTGGCTGATGTTCAGATTGTCCACCAATACTCCCAGATCCTTTTCTGCAAATCTGTGGACAGACCTTTAGCTTCTGTTTTTTTCCCATGCTGCATGTGTTTGTATGCAGGCATTTGAGATGGACTCCAGCCATGCTTCTTTGACCTGCCCCATCATGCAGCGCCCCAGTCTTGACACTGTGTAAGCACTCTTCAGAAATAACTAAAACATCAGTGTATTATCAACACTATATTCATCACAAATCCAAAACATGGCCCCATGAAAGCTACTATGAAGAAATTTGACTCTATCCCAGCCAAAACCAGTACACGCAGACAATTCCTCACTGTCCCTCCATATCTTTGAATCTTTTCAGATGATGGCAACCCTTCCACAATATACTTACTGTGGGCCTTTTGTCCCATTTGCCAAATGGATCCTGTCCCTTATAGGCAACTCTTTTTTCCTCAAAGAGGGTCCCAGGGTCATAGTAGCCAAAGTCTTTTCTGGGTCACCAGCCATGAGACCTGGTGTTGACATGCTGGTATGTCCACTTCTGCCTCAGCCTTTTCCCCTTACTGGAAGGACTGAGACCTCTATCTGGGCCTCCAAATGTCCCTACTACTCACTGTCCTTTGCTTCCTTCCTACTCCTAGAGCTCTCTAATGATTTGTGACATGTGCAGGGCTGTCCCTGGCAGTACTATTGATGCCTACATGGATAGGCAGTTGGGGGAATAATCAAAGGGCTTGTCAGTCTCTCTGAGATCCAAGCACCAACCATGTGGCAAACCTTCTAAAACATCAGCCTTGGTCAGAAGTGGGGTCTTCTGTTCCCTGTAAGAAAGTATCTCCAGTGTTTGTCACCCTCCTTTTCTTCTTTGGTTCAGGATAAGGTGTCTCTGATGCCTGCATGAAAGGAAGTCATCTTCCTCACCCATTCCAGGGGCACTACCCCTGTTCAGTAACTGCAGAACTGCAGAAAGATAAGGAGCATTGCTGTGTTGCCAGAAGTCGCATGAACCTCCTGTTCATCCTCTGTGATGGTGCACAGCTTCCTCACATCCTCCCACGGCTCTTTCAGCTTGTGATTCAGTACCTCAAACAGAGCACATCCCCCACAAGGGAGGCCACTGCTTAGGACCTGAAGAGAGCCACAAGGCACTGCTAGGGCACTCCCAGAGCAGCAGGCACTGCTAGAGACTAGGATGGCAGCACCCTACCACAGGAATTGTGTCTGGATGAAGGTCTCTGCTGTGGTAAGTATACCTGCTCCAGTTGGTGTTGGAGATGCTGATAGCTCCATCAGTGCACAGTTTTGAGTAGAGAATCTGGGTCCCTTTGTGTCCTTACTGGACTAACTACAATGACAACTGGTGCAGCTCTGTTAACTGCCTTTGTTTGCTCCATTTAATGACGTACTTTCAGGAGCTCATGTTACTCTGCCTTTATATTTTTTCAGATTTAGTTGGTTAATAGCTGTGTTTTACAAAAGTCTGCTGTTAAATAGCACTAATAAAAATTCTGGAATTTGATCAAAATACTGCAAAATGCTTCAACAAAAATTAATATTGTTGTGTTCTTTTTAATTTTGGAAAACTGAGCTATAATAGAGTACTGGATATAAATGAGCTATAAAATTGTACTGGATATATCCTGCAACAGTATAAGCTTTCATGGTATCACTTCTTGTACTCTAGTTATGCATTCTCTGTATAAGAATATTCACATTAACTTAGAAGAAGAACTAGCATTGTAACAGCTGTTGGATTTATTTTTCCGCAAATTATGTAGCTTTCAGAAAAGTATGGAGCTTATATGCTTTCTTAGTCTAACTTGTGGATAAAATCATTAATAAAAATAGCTATCAATAGCAATATCAATCAATACCAAATAAAGCTACTTGCTTTATTTACTGTATTATTACAGTGAGATCCCACATAGTGGTAAGCAATATATAGACCTCTCAGAAGTTCCTCATGTATATACAGGACTGAACGCTGCCTGTTAATGTAGTTTCTTCTGCTTCTTTTTATACTAATGATGCATTAGAATATTAAATAAATATATAAATATATAGTCTGATACACAACAATCAAGTGTAATCTGGAAATCCTTAAAATACTGTCAATATAATTCAATTTTAATGATTATAGAATTTTTATATATTACCTATGTCTCTTTGCAAAGGCGAAAAATACTATCTTAATTTCTCTCTTAAGTAAGAAACATTCCTCCTGCCTTTCTAACTTATTCAGTGACATTACAGTGTTTTTGTTTTGTTCTCCATTCTATTCCTAATAATTCTTTATATTCTGAGTGTGTTTTGATCACAGCAGAGTACTATGCTTACAATTCCAGATGACTATCCAAAAAGAGTCTTATGTTATCTCTCTTGAAAAGAACAGTTATTTTTAAAGCCTATTATTTTAAGTATATAATTAGGATATTACAGAGGGTTTTTCATTCAGTCTTGCCACACATATTTACACATTTGCCAATAATGGAATCTTGTCAGTTGTGAATCTGACTTCAAAGGTGGCCCTGCTTTGAGCGGAATGTTGGAGGATTTTCCTCCAACATTCCAACCCAAGATGTTACAAATCTATGATTTTATTGCCCCGTGAATCATGTTACAATTCACCATGTCTAACTTCAGACAAACATGAGATGAGCATCTATGTCTGTTGTCTGTATCTAGCTTTCTAGTCAATGGGGTGATTCAAGATAGTTCCATTTTCTCAGCATAAGTACCTAGCGTCATCTGAAATACCCTAGGTGATCGGGAGCATCTACACTGTGCTGGCAGATATGACACAGGACCTGAGACAGATCTACTGGAGCTGGAAAGCAGACCCAATACCTCTGGGCATCTCACAGCCAGGCAGTATACATCTATGTTGAGGGAAATTAATATCAGGTATAAGCACCGACTTATTTTAAACATCTGTATTAAGGTGACATGAGTCAATCCTAGAGGTGTACTTTCTTTCAAGGAAGTATAAAAGGAGTGCTGACCACTAGCTTAGATCATAGTTGACTATATTGCAGAACTGCTTCAGTTTTGGTGAGACCAATCCACTTAGGTTTTTGTGAGAATACTCTACAGCTCTTCACTGTCAGCTCAGATTTGACTCTTCTAAATTATTTTGCAGCCAACTTTCAGTACAGTGGAAAGCACAACTTCCAAGGCAGACTGTCTCAGAGCTTTTCTGATAACTTTCTTTTGCTAGGAAAGCTAACCAGTTGTTTCTATTTCATATTTTAACATATCATAACTCTATGAAAAGTAGCTCTTAGCTGACAGTGATTACATTCTTGAAACACTTCTAATGAAGAATTTTTTGGAGGACAGAAAAAAATACAAGTATTACACAGGATTATTTAATTCTGACCCATCTGCTACTTGACTTTTACAAAGATCTTTAATAGTTTTTTTGTGGAGGGCAGTTGTTCTTGAAGGATCTATATCAATCTTCTCCAATACCATAACTTTGTTTGTGTCTCTATTTGCTTTATTATATATTATAGTTTCTACAGATTCAAACAATTCAAAGTTCAGACTCATTGGTTTGTCGTGGCCCAAGTTATCTTTATAATCCTTTAAAAAAATGCTGTCACTTCACTATCTTTGATTCCTCTGATATTGAAGTTCTTTTAACAAATACATTGTTCCATTAATAATAACTCTGGCATACTCTCCCACCAAATGTTACTATTTCACTTGTTCAGCTGATCCTACTTTAGTATTCTTTTTATTTATTTTCCCTTTTAAAGCTAAATAAATTTAGCTAAATAAAATTTAGCTTTAGATGCTTTTATTTTGTTTTTGGGGTTTTTTTTGTCTTTTTACCTTCCACAAATATGTTTATGACATTGTGTAAAAAATGGCATTATATTACTTACATCCTGAACCTTGTTTTGTACTTTCAAGAGCTGCTTCTGGTCTGACCCTGTTACAGAAACCAATCATTTGTGGAGAGTAAATGTGACACGACTTTGCGTAATATCCCTTCTGACATTTGCTCAGAGTAGTGGAAGGTACTAGAAAAATTCCATTAATATGAAGGCTTTATAGCCTAAGTGTGGATTCATGCGGAGGTCTTGTAATGACATCAAGCATCTTGCGCAGCGTTTGGGGGTGCAACCCATCAGATCCTATGAATTTGTGTGTAAAACATTTGTTTAAATGTTCCCTAACCAAATCATCCTCTACTGAATGTGACTTTTCCTTCCTTCGGATTTTCCCTTACGTTTCAGGGGCCTGGGACTCCTGAAGGCTAGTCTTACCAGTAAGGACCAAGTTCATCTTTTCCTCATGAAAGCAATGTAAACTTTAGTATTTTCCATGTCCTTTGTCACCAGATCCCCTGCTCTACTCAGCAGAGGGACCATAGCTTTGCTAAGCTTTATTTTACTTGTCTTCCATATACAACTTAATAATATGCTGACTTTTTTGGTGCAATTGATGGGAACTGTTCCCTGTTAAAGTACCAAGAAACATTTTTCAGAGCTGGGAGGCAAATGAAACACTATTGGTTTTTTTCTGCTTCATTAGATTTCATTCAGAGTCTTCACATGAGATCTATTTATTTTTATGAAATTTTGCTCACAAATATTTGATGCACATTTAAAATTATAAAAGTATCACATATCACATAGCCAGTGATAAAGACAATTAGGGAGAATTCTTTAAACGGGGAGAAGACACTAACAGGATATGCTCAGGACATCTGTGTCTATGTATTTACATTCAGATTAACAAGAGACATTGTCACAACATTCAGGCAGTTGCAAAATATGTCAGCATAATGCATTCCCTATTAGGAAAAAAAAAAATGGATAGAAGGGAAGGGAAAAAAAAAAAGATTGAAGAAGAATAGAGGGGGGATTTTTTTGTTTGTTTGGTTTAGCCTATTTCTAGCCTACTCTAGATTGTTTTTCAGACAATTTCATGAAAACATGTTTACGAAATTCATTTTATTATTTGCAGCCTAAATTTAAAATATTACCTTTATCTCATTTATTGTGAACTATAAACTAAATTAGCTTTTCATTTAAACAATTATGCTTCATGAAGGAACCTTCTAAAATAACTTTTAAGTGCAATGAATAGCTGATTTGAATTGAGTTTCCTTTTATAAGAAAAACAAAATTATTGTGGTAGCATAGCTTAATTTCAAACCTTATTCCCAAAGGAAAGTTTCTAAATCCTTGAATTTATTAAAGGAGATTAGGACTTCAGATGCATTGTATTTGTTTGCTTTGTTTTCCTTTTAGAAGTTTTTTTAGCAATGCTGAAGGACCAAGGTGACTAAGGATACAGTTCAACCCACATAACTTCAGACATATCTAATGGAGCTGTCTGGAAATCTAAAATACTATCATAGTAAATGGGGAGGTACAGGCCATTTTAAGGAACAATTTGGATGACCATATGTACAAATCCAATTTAGAATGAGATGAGTCATGACCTAGAAGAGCTCATCTCCTTTTTTTCACTCTAAAAGTATTCTGGGATACCATATTCAGAATCCAAGAATTATAGAATATCTTGGAAGGCACCCACGAGGATTACTGAGTCCAACTCCTGACTCCACACAGGGCAACCTAAAAGTTAAACCATATTATCTTGGAGCCATGACCACTTTCCTGTTCCAGTGCTTAACTACTCTCTCAATGAAAAACCTTTTTCCTAATATCTAATATGAACTCTCAGTGATGCAGCTGTAGGTGCTTTTCATAAATTCAGTCTTACAACTAACATAGGTGAATATTAATCTATAGCAAAATTTGGTCTCCATAATAGCATTTATTATTTCTTTACCTATAAATAAAAGATTGAGTCTTTCTAGATCTTCTCTTAATCTTATAGGTAGGTCTGTTTTCTTCATCCTCTACTCAGTTTTGTTGCTTTGTTCCAGACCTCTAATATCTTCCTTAAGAGTTGGTGCCTGAAAGTCAACATAATAAGATATGTTCCTTCCAGAACATCTTCATGATTAGGGAAATTGGGGAGGAAAGGAGAGGAAGGGACTATTTTATTAATTTAAGAACCTATTTTTGCATTCTTATAAAACACGCTTTAATACAGCTGCAGTCTCGCCAACATCAGAGAGTAGAAAACTATTTTTCTTTTACTATTACTATTTACTATTACTGTTTTTACCTGACATGCAATAATCTTATTAGTCTGTCTCAGAATGAGATTTACCTTTTCTGTTCAAAACTAGTTTTCAGTCCTCTATAAGCACCCTATTTTTCTCTGCAACACTGACACTTAGCCATGTTTTCCTCATTTTGTAGCTATGTATTGAATTTCTCCTCTGAAGTTATTTATTGAATATAACCCTATTGATCTGGGGCTAGTTGTCCAAAACTTCTATAAAATTCTGGTGTCATCTTTTCACGTGTTTTTAACCTCCTCAGTTTTGGGATCATACACAGCTTTCCTAAGTTACATTTCTATCAATCAGCTAAGTAAATAATTAAAAAGATGAAGAGTACTAATCTCATGACAGATATCTACAGGACCTCAACTGAAATGCATTACCAATTAGATAGCAAAACATATTTAATCTCTTACATTGATAACAATTTCCTATAATAATTACATAGAGGTAAGGTGTTTTCTGTGAAGATAATATCTTCATCGGTAGGGAAGCTGGGTAGAAAACCAGGATAAACGAAAGCTTTGATATGAGTTTTGTGACCTAATTTTCTATCCACACAAAATCATGCTTACTGGATCTCAAATTTAGAGGAAGCTATCAAGTGACATGGGGGCTGAGAAGCAAGTGGGTATTTCCTGTTTTATTTAATTTTAGTATGGGCTATGAAAGACTGAAAATAAGTTAGAGAGTTCTATTCAAAGTTGTCTTCACAGTTAGGCAAAAAGCAAAAGCAACCCTTTGTATATGTATGCTACATGCAGAAGTCCTGCTTACATGAGTCTTGCACACAGAAGTCGCGCCTTGCCTAGGAGTCACTAGTATAATAGCTATATTTTGCTGGATTCTCCAGTATTGTTATCTCTGCCTGAAATGGGTGTTTTAAGTCTTGTCCAGGAAAGCCCAATATAGTCATGCTCATAGCAGTTACTATAACAGATATGATAATTTATCTTTCCTATCTATTAAGTTAATTAATTACCTGTATCAGGTAATTGATGATTATTGACGACCTACTGTGTGTAGAAGGAAATACTGAATTTTATATTTAAGAAATAATTTTCTTTCTGCAAAAAAGGGAGAAAAGTTTGGACTTGCATTGATTTCTTTTTGATGTTCAAGAGTTGGTGTCCACAAATTTCATTAAATACATTTATCAACAATTATGCACATATATTTCCAAACATGTATATATTCTTAACAGTCACATGTTCAGACATGATGAAACACAAAGCCTTGTGATAAAAGTCAGGACACAGATGCAAAACACTAAGTGGTCGAAAAAAATGGACAGTTCATTAGACAAAATATGAAGTTTCAATACCTACCCCTTCCAAATAAAAGGGGAGAAGTTTTTTATAGTGGATGATTAGATCAGTGAAAATAACTTCAGGCTATATGGTACTGCCAAATCACAACCTAACTCACTGCCATCACTGCCATCAAGGAGAATCTTGCTATACATATATATTTACACACATACCTTTGTTTTCTGATACAACTGTAACATCTTACAAGGACAACGGGACAGACTTGTAAGGCATTTAGATAGCTATTGCCTATCTTCCATTGAATGCAATGACTAAAAATCTTTAACAACACTGTGTTATGCAGCATGCTAAGAATCCTGTAATATACAAAGTATATTTTTAGTGAAGATTTTTTAAGCTTAATTAAATAATGTTTACCTTAATAAACTATCAAGGAAAGGTGGCAACTTGTATAAATCCTGAAAATGTGAGAGGATTTGAAGAGGAAGAAAATGAGTCCTAGTTCATCTCTGGGCTCATCAGTCAGCTCATTTGTACATCTCCTGGATCGTGCTTTAAATTTGTAATGTACTTGTAGTTTAAACAGCATCTAGTCATCAGAAGGATATATTAGGAAGCATGAAATTACTCTTTTCTGTCTTTGCTCTTCAGTGCCAGCTGCAAGCTCAGTTCATAACAGAAGCAGCATAAATACAGAAATCAAGAGATTACTGCTATAGCCAAAGCCTTATATGGTCAGAGCCTTTTCTTTCTAATGTTGTTTAAAGTTCACTGAGAATAGTTTTGGATTTTATGCATGTGCTTAACCAATTAGTCTCTTTAATAACATTCCACTCTTAACAGCATGTGGGGAGGATCTTAGCTGAGAGATGTCCCTGCCTGTCTTTAGCAAGGGTTAAAATAATTATTAGAAGTCTCATTAACAAAAGAGCTATACAGCAACAAAAGGTAGGTTATCTTGCATAACAATGGATTTTTGCCTTGACAACAGTACACTCCTGCGGGATTCTTCCCCTCCACTCCACCGTCAGTTAAGAAAAAGGTGTAGCAGCAGAAAGAAAATTTCACCCTGCAGGAAGAACAATAAAGATGGCCTCCTCCTGCTGTGCCTGTACTTTACATTTTTGTTGTTGTTGTCATATTAAGGCAGAATAAAATGTTACCAAGTGCAGTCCAAGCACAGCTCAGAAGAAAATAGTTAGAAGCTGTTGACATAAAAAAAATGTAAGAACCCTCCCATGTTTATATTATCAAAATATGTCCAATATTCTTCATTGTGCAGTCACAATGAAGGCTCCATTTATTCCAGGTAAAACTCATTCTAAAAATAGTATGTTTCCTTTGATGTTTTGTACAGGAAGGCAAGCTGCATAGTGTAAAAAATGTGTAATTATATTTCCTAGTGTATAGGAAAATAAACAGGCACTCAAGGAGTCAAAAAGAAATTTCATTACAGAATGATCAAGTTAAGTGGAAATTAATATCTAAAAGGAATGAGATTATTTAGATGGTTAAATGCTTTGGTTGTTCAAGATGATCACAAAATTTATTCTCCTGTGAGAAATAATTATAAAATTAAACCCTACAAACAAGGAAAAAAAACCCTAAAAAACCCCTCATGTTTTCTTTTTCTTCTTAAAAGAAATATTCAATTCGAAAAACTGAAATTCTCATCTGATTTTTTTTCATTTCCTCACAATGACAACATGGTTTTTCTGCAAAATATTTTTTGTTCAGAATGCCTGATACTTTAAAGAAGCCATTTTTCCTTGAAAAAAAAAAAATCTTTAAAGGTGAAGTGTTAATATGCTCTTCTGGTGTTCTAAAATACCAAGTGCTACCACTAAACTTGACTGATGTCAATTTCATCTCATAGTGCAGTCATGTACGTGTTTAAATACAAGCGTAACAGTCATAAATTTATCATATTATACTTCAATATTTTCAAATCAGTTTGGCTGGGTGTTAAAACATTGAATTGAAATGTACTTATCTATGTATTGTATTTAAATTATAAATATAATTTTAAATATAAGTCTATATAAAACAATATTTTGTTATGTAAATATATAAAATTATGCAAATCATTTCATCTTTGTATCTCCACCTATGCCATTACTTCAGTTATTTTTGACTCAATTTTAGGAATGATCTTGTGTTAAAGTATTTACCAAAGAGGGGGACTTCGTATTTCATTTTTCTCCCGTCTATAATTCTTTCTCAATGTTTTAATAATGTAGCCAGCCGGATTGGGGAAGTGATTATCCCCCTTTACTTGGCACTGGTGATGCCCCACCTTGAATACCGAGTACACACATTCACTACAAGAAAGACATTGAGGTGCTGGAGCACATCCAAAGAAAGGCAACAAAGCTGGAGAATAAGTCTTATGAGGAGCAGCTGAGGGAACTGGGGTTGTTCAGTCTGGAGAAAAGGAGGCTCACGGGAGACCTTATCGCTCTCTACAATTACTTGAAAAGCAGTTGTAGCCAGGCGGGGGTCGGTCTTTTCTCCCAAGTAACAAGTGATAGGACAAGAGAAAACAACCTCAAGTTGCGCCAGGGGAGAATTAGATTGGATATTAGGAAAAAATTCTTCACTGAAAGGGTTATCAAGCATTGGAACAGGCTGCCCAGGGAAGTGGTTGAGTCACGATACCTGGAGATATTTAAAAGATATGTAGATATGGTGCTTAGGGACATGGTTTAGTGGTGGACATGGCAGTGTTGGGTTAAAAATTGGACTCGATGATCACAGGCAAAAAAAAAAAAAAAAGCCTAGTGTAGGAATGTATCTGAGAGAAAATGGCCATGTGAGCCAGCCTCCCTACTATGAGAGATTAGATTAAGATCAGAACAGGTGGTAGAAGACGGAATCAGTACATGGGAAAAACGGGAACTGAGAAGGTAGAAAACATGTTGTGGTAATGACTAAGCAATTTACTATGTGAATTCTTGTAACCAATCTGATCTGTGAATGAACTGCATGGACAGCGCGTGGACAGTGTAACTAGCTAATCAGAAATAAGCGAGTTGCGTGTACGGCTACAACACAGGGTATAAAAGATGATGATCTGTGCTTAATAAACGGCTTCTGTTGATTCACATTGGATCGTCTGGAGTCCAGTTATTTCTCCTCAGCCTAGAATAGGGGAATTTTACCTAAATTAATTTATTGCCACCCAATACAAAGTGCTGATCACTGATAAAGATATTCAGAAGAAAAAATAAATAAATAAGAGAACACCAATATATACTTCACACATACACTTTCACACATACACATATATAAACTTCTGTTTTCTCCTCTCCCAAGTCTCAGTTTTACTTATTTTCACAATAGTTTAGTTTATACTCAGCCTGTCCAATTCATCCAGCCAGGTGGTGCATGGCACAGGAGACTGAGGTGGTGTGTGTCTCTGCCTTTAATGATTCCTGCCACTCCATTCCTAAGTGCTGCTGCTCGTCCTGAGTCACCGATGGGCTGCAGTCCCACAGGGGTGTCCCTGCCCTGGTGTAGGTCACTCATGAGCTGCAGTCCCTCAGGGGTGTCCCTGCCCCAGCCTAGGTTGTCAATGGGCTTCAGTCCCTCCGTGTTGTCTCTGCCCTGGCGTGGGTTGCCCACAGATCCTGGTGCCTCTAGGGACTTCATGGCCTGCCTTCCCAGAGTGTTTCTCTCCAGCCCCTAACGGCTGCTGCTGTCTTTGTTAGTTATTTTTGAGCAGGATCCCCGGTTGTTTTGATCAAGTTTCGATCAAGTTTGGTATAGTGTAGTTAAGGGGTTTTTTAAGTTAAATATTTTCCACTGTTGTTTTCCTTTGTCTCAAGGCAGGCTGGATCCCATTTCAATGCAGCTTGTGATCTTTCCTCCACTGGTCTCCATTGCAGCCTGCTCCTACTTGCATACATGCCTCCTGCAGACACCACCCTTTGCCACTGTGAAACACATTTTTAAGACTGAATTACTAAGGTTAATGAAGTAACGGAACATCTATGCATTTCAACTGTGAACAATCAAGGACTGGTAATCATTTAAAAGTGTTATTCTTGATGTGATTACATTAATATGAATTGTTTTCTCTTGAAAAATCATTTCATCTTTGTATTTCCACCAATGCTATTATTTCATTTATTTTTGACTTATTTTTAGGATTGATGTTATGTTAATGTGTATACCAAAGAGGGGGACTTTTTATTTCTATACTTTTTTCTATACAATGTTTTGTACTAAACAAATGAAACATAAATGAACAAAAAACAAACAAGAAATGAGATAAAAAATCTGTGGTTTTGGAAAGTTTCTATTTATGGGTTATTGGTTTATAACCACAGATTCTTGAATATATATTATTAATTTATTTATCTAATATATTATTTTTCCATAATTTAAATTCTTGACACTGAATTCTGAAGTCCGCTTTGTGTTACTTACAGATTCATTCCTAAGGTTAAGGTTTTCAGGGGTTTTATTTGTTTTGTTTGCTTTCACTTCAACATTTTAGCTAATTACTTTCCTTTGAAGTTAGTTTAACCTTGAATGCTTGGAACACAATCATTTCACTAATTTTGTTGTCTTGATTAGCTGCTTTTAATTCTATGGAAAGGTACAGATTTGTGCGTAAACTAGCAACCAAGAATATGAAGAGAGAAAATATCTTTTATTTCAACTATCCCTAAAAAAATAAAAATTAGGGATGAAAAAAATGTAAAGAACAAAGCAGGAGTTTTTTTTCAGACCTGACACGTATATTTGTGCTAATACTCTCACAAGCAATCACTCATTTTAGCTAATGAAAAAAAGATCTACAGATAGACCAGAAAGTCTCCAAAGTGTTAGCTTTTACCCATGCCATATAGTCACTTCAGGATCATTTTATACAACTGACTGCTGTCAGGTAAGAAAATTATAACATCAGTTTGTGATTGACTAGTCTAGACTAGTTGCTAGTTACCCAGGTAGTTAACATAACGTGATTCTAGCCGTGTCCATTACTATATGTAAGAAAGAGCTAATGAGTTTCAAATTTCTGCTATTTCTTTTCTTAGAACTGTGTGCATTATACTTTCAATATATTTCAAAATTAATCTTGTTGACTTCTGGACACGTAAGTAAACTATGGAACATTAACACAGTCCTGTCAGCTCTGCAAAAAAATGAACTCAGGTAGCTATCTCCAAAAACTGAATCCCTAAAATGCTGAGTAAAGCATTGACATATCCTATACTTTAAAGGCCTCTAGGTTGTGGGTCACAAAGTCAGTGTATTCCGTACACCTGAAATACTGTAACTTGCGTGACTTTGAGTCCTCACGTAGCAGCATAAGTTAAACAACTTTGTGAAACTGGGATTCAGAGTATAAATTCTCTCACTTCCATTCAGCAATTTTTGGTATTTAAACAAAGAAGCAGCGACCTACTTGCACGATAATTACAACAGTTTCCCAAAAGTGGATGGTGAGACCTTGGCTTTATGTCCACCTCACTGAGGAGATTTGCATCTCTTTCTCTTACCCATCAGGAAAATATGCCAACTGTAAGCTTCTGGGTTTGTTGTTTTCCTACAGCAGCTTGACCAGTGTATATTTAGGCCTGCAAAATATGTGGGTCAGAGAGAGACCACTGCTGTACTTGAAATGCTATTATCAACCAAAGGGAACATAATACAAATATGCAGCTAAAAATGTATTGTTAGTCTAATTTGTTAACAGTCTTATATTCCAATGTATCTATTTTTTATTTAGAATGAATAAGCCCAATGAATAAGTTTAAACTGTTGCTTTTCTAATACCTATCCGTCGTCTTTGGTGTCGTGTTTCCCTTCCAAAGTCCCTCTGGGCTCTAAGAGACCATTTCAGGCTTCCTCAGGAGAAGCAGGAAGGGGAGTTTCCAGTGAGTCACCACTGCTCTAAAGAGTGTGACATTCAAGGTTAAACAATCCCTTCCTCCTCCATCCTGAGACTTTGTGCTGATGCCAGGGCTGGGCACCACTGGCAGCTCCACGGTACAGCAGCAGCGAGCAGGGGCGGAGGTACAGCACACATGGGAAAGCTGAGCCTATCGATTAGGATTTTTGTAAGCATCAGGGGATCTGCTATTCAATTTTTTTCTTCCAGGACTTTTTTTTTGTATTTCATATCAAGCTGGATAAAACTAGAAACAGAAACTAGAAACTGGGCAAACTGGGATTATAGTTATGGATCACAAGTCTCAAGGGAATTCCTTTTCAACTACATTACAATCAGGCTTTTTCTTGCCTGGGAATATGTTATATATTGACCCAACTTAAAATACATAACAGAAATTTCCTGGCATTTGAGACACTTTATGGGGAAAGGCAGTTTCATATTTTCATAGGCACAAGTGAACCTGAAAAACACTTTTTCAGAACAAGTGTTTAAATTGTTGGCCCACTTTTTGTATTTCCAACTGATATAACCTTTATTAAATAACTTAGACAAGCTTAGTGTCTGGATCCCAAGTAGCCTTCAGCAGGATGTATATTTTGATATTCAGTTCTTTAAAGACAGTGATGCTTAGAATTCATATTGCAGAACATGAGACACGATAGCTTTTTGGACAGATATCAGAGTTTCCTGGACCCTTCATAGTATTTTATTTGCCTTTGCTGGATTATACTTCTGAATGTAGGCTTTAAATCACACTTTAGATATCTAAATGATTTTTTTTTGGAGTTGTCATTTGTGATTATTATTGTTTAACCATTCATATGTGTGCATCATTGTTTGACAGTCATCTTTAAAGAAACTACTGTGGGTTTTACTATAACTTTTAAAATTATTATTTTACTGTTGTTGGTTCTCATGTAATTCATTATACTACTGTTTTAATTAGAGTTCATATGATTAATAAATATTTTAAAGGAAAAGTGAGGCTATTGAAATATCACCTCTAGAAAAGCAAAATTCACTGCAAGTTAATAGGCTTCTTAATTTCATGGTTGATCTTGAAATTTCATGAGCTCCTGAATTATAAAACAAAACATAGTTAATCTTACTAATCTTTATTTTGTTTATCATTTGGGGAAGCGATAAATCTGTTCAATTACCTCATTTCACATAAATACGTAATAATGAAAATATAATACAGATCATTTACACTTTGGCACGTTACAGTCAGAAATCCTTGCACAGATTATTCGCAGAGGACTGTTAAGTGTTGTACACTGTATCTTCTCCAGATTTTTAATTTGAGAAGTATTTTCATCCCTACTCTAATTATTCCTGCTGTTTTCAGAGAATATAAATTCTTACACTGTTTTTATTGTCTTATGATACCTCAAATTCAAAAATGAGAACAACCTTCTATTTTTTTCTTTAATCCAAAAGATAGAACATGTATTTAGATATCTACCTCTTACTCAGTTATCCTGGTATTATATGTAGGCAGTTAGAAGTCTAACTGTTCTAGATCTGAGCCACAATGGCCAATTACTATCACCACAGTTTAGTGAAGTTTCCTACTTTCCATACATGTAATACCAGTGGTACTACGACAACCTCAGAGTGATCTGTACCAGAGTCAAGAGTTGGCTCTGCTGTCAGCTCAGGAAAGGAGTGCAAGAAAAGAGCTCCTGTGATTAAAAATGTGAAGTCAGAATCAAATATTGGCTTCAGGCTTTCATCAGTTCCTGCCCACAGGCAAAGATGGGGACTAGCTTTCGGGTCCTTCAGCACTTTGCTTGCCTGCAAGGAGATCCAGTAACTGACTCTGTCTCTTGTATCTGGCAAGCATGTGCATAGGCACAGCATAACACTGACTTCCATCTATTTTCAAACATGAAAAGAAAGGTTTCTGTAAAGCTACCACTGCAGATATTTCTTTGAAGCCTGGACTGTGGAATCAGCGTGGCAGAAGTATGCAGAAGAGAGGAATAGGTCACTGAGCGTTAGCAGGGTAAGACTGGGAGTGTTAGCAGGGTGAGACTGGGTAAGAACAGAGATCCTACTGAATAAAGACAGAAGGGTGCTGGGTGGAGGAAAGAGAAGCTGTAACTTGAATTGTTTTGAAGGAATTAAATATTATGTTACAAAAGCAAAGAAAAAGGTTACAGAACCTGTCTCCTGTAGCCATGGGTACTGCCTGATGTACAGCTGCATGCTCTTGCCATAGCTTCATGGTTGGTACTCATTTGTTCAGCCACAACTGGAATCTGTCACTAACAATGCCCAAATAAACTATGCTTGGGAGCTTTATTACACGGTAACTTGCATTACCAATAAAGTTTGTTCTGTGTCTTTAAAATGGACTCCGGTTTCAAAAGATGAAAATGGAGCAATGTACAGATGCCAGGGAACTGTGGATATGTTCTAAACTAGAAATTCTGATGAAAAATATTTTCTTTTACTCAGAAGAAGAAACCTGGAGATAAGGAGATCTATGCTCTCTCTTTGAACAGCCTTTAAGGGTCTTTCAGAAAGTAATCTTAATCAAAAGGTATTTCTATGGGAAATGACTGGAAAGACTAGATGGTAGAAAGTGTAGTTGAAAAGAGTAAGAAGACAGAAAAAAACCTCAAGTAAAACAAAGGAACAAATAGTTTGGAATAAGAAGTTTAGTATTTAAGTGTTTTCTTAAGGAACCTTGGAAAGGGTTTAAGTGTTATGCTCAAAATAACTTTTATGGACAAATAGGAAGCAAACCATGCACACACGTATATATATATATATAAAAAAGAATTCTTTGTTAGTATAATACAACACTTGATAGTCTAATTCAAGAATCACTACAAATCTAGATCAAATTTTTACAGAAAAGGAAGCATAATAATGCACTTAATTTTGTTATATTTTTTTCCTACCCTTTTCCTTGTGTTACGCTCATCCTTCCACTCACTACTCCCCAGAGTCCATGGGGGCTTCTGGTTTTATTTTGGTGGTGTGGTAGGTATTACATCAAGTCATCGGCTTCTGGAGTCCTCTGGAATGTGCTGTTCACATTGATGGTTTCTTTTTGCCACTCTAGAATCCACTACGGTCATTTTCACATGTTCGTCAACACAGTTTTACACCTTTCTCTTCCTTCATTGGTCTGAACTCCTTGCTATAGTCAAGTTTACTGTACATGGTACCTTATGCATATGTCAGATAGTATTTAATTGTTCTTATTTTTACCCCTAAAACCAGTCTTGTCCAGGTCCCAGACTGCCTATCTTTAACTAACCATGGGTTAGTTGTTCATAGCTGTGGCATCTCCAGCGCCTCATCTCTTGTGCCTGTGCCCCTCTGTATCACATCCTGTGGCTCCACTACTCAAGGCCTCTGTTATCATACCCAGCCTGTCTTTCTCTATGCCACGTCATTGTGCCAGATTGTAAATATTTCGGTCTGCATAGGACAACTGTTTGTTACTGCTATCTATATAAAACTATAGTTGCACCACACGCAGAAGGACAACAGTAAAACAAATTAGCCTTAGACACCTGGTCAGTTAGGAAAATTGCTGTCACAGCTAAACCAAGTAAAACAAGACTAAGGAAGCCTGACCCTTAGTCCTGAAGCCTTGTGAATTCACTAAAAAGCTTGTAGTCTGTTACTAGCAACAACAATACCGTATTAAAGGTCTGTGTGATTATAGATCAATCATACCAGGATTTAGGCATAAAGACATTAAGCAAACTTTTTCTTATGCTTTTCTTTTCCAAGGAAATAATTTCTACTAAAAAGTGTGGAGGGCAGAAGCAGAATGTCTTTTATAGAGCATCAGTGCCTGGAACTTATGCTGAGAGATAAACTATGTTAAAATTTTAGAGGGGTGGATGTAAAAGGGCTCTTGTTATTGAAAGGAGCGTGGCTTTGTGGTAAAGACTGCTAAACAACAACAAAAAAAAAACCAAAAAACCAAACCAAAACAAAAAACACCAAACAAACAAACAGAAAAAAAACAAAAAAGAGAAAAGCCTTCAGTTTCTGAAAAGAAAAGAGGACAGCCGATGTTACAAGCTGTCACCCATGACTATGTAAGATTTTTGTTTCTCCCAATGAAAACAGTGAGAATCCCCTGAAATGTACTGCATATTTGGGAAAGCGTAGCTTGTCATCTGTTTCATAGGCATGTTTAAGTCTGGTTTGCCTTTGCCTAATTTGCTTTACAAATTTGTAAGTCTTTCATACAGTGCCTCTCCTCACTTCAATGGAATAATACATTAATTGGTTGAAGCTTTGTTCATTCAAGATTAGAGCATGATAATGTTCCCAGATAGTGCATTTCTGATAGCTCTACTGCTAAGTACTGAAAAGTCTTGAAAATAACGTAACTATACCATATAGTATCTGTTCTGAATTTAAGAACAGATTTGAGTTAGATGGCTTAGACTAAATTCACTTTTATACAGAGGACTAACACTCTTACAGCCCTCTCTTAAGCTGCCATTACTCAAGTGAGGGGAGGAACTGTGTAACTTCATACATTGCACATTTTTAATAATGCAACAATAGTACCTCTCACCTAAAAGGTGTACTAGTTAATTTCAGTTTCCTCCTCATGAGTTAAAAACAATAGCTCCCAATTTCCCTGAGAATTTCCTAATTCATCAGGGTATAGTCTAGTCCAGATAAAAGATGGGGAATATTTTCCAGACTTTTTTGCTGCTCAGCAATACAGATTAAAAAATGCCTAAATCACAGGATGAGATGAAAGATGCACATGGACACACATGAAGTAATATTTGGTAGAGCCACTCATCTGAGAAAAAGGAGTCCTGGCTTCTTCCTGCTAGGGTTCTTGTGCAACATTTAAACTGCTCAATGCAATTACAAAACTAAATTTATCAGTCTTGCTTCTTGACATCTAGTACAAACTGCATGCCATTGTAATGGTTTCTGTGGCATGTGAGAAGTAGGATATACAATAGAGAAAGGCATTATTTCGGTGTGCGAGGCAGAACGCCATGCTATAGTCATTTTCAAAGCGGAAAGCAGTATCTTTGCGGGAGGAATCAAGAGTCAGAGGAGAAGCAAGGGAGGATACAATAATGAAATACAACCGAGGGGAAAAATCTGGGAGCATAAAGAATACCATCAAAAGTAGTGGAACAAAATAGATAAAAGATACAGAGGGAGGCCATTCTTTTAGTAGGATCAAATATAGTAACGCAGAATTTGTACTGGAAAGTACCAAGGAGGCATGTTACAAACAAATCTATAGCAACTGTAAGATACAATCCTTTCACCAAGTGTAGCGGTAAAATGTTATACTAGGTGTGGCTAGGATGGGATTAATTTTCTTAATAGCAGCCTATATTGTGATTATATTTGTGATTAAAGCAGTGTAGATAACACACCAATGTTTTAACTGTTGTTGAGTAGTGCTTGCACAGCATCAAGGCCTCCGTTTCACACTCTGCCCCTCCAGTGAGAAGGCTGGGAGTGGGCAAGAGTTTAGGAGCAGACACAGCCAGGACAGCTGACCCCAGCTGACCAAAGAGATACCCCATACCATGTAACACCACGGTCAGCAATAAAACTGGGGAGTAGTCTTTCTAAAATACCCATTCCTCAGGGACTGGCTGGGCATTGGGCCGCTGGTGGGATGTGGTAAGTGATTGCCTCTGCATCACTTGAGGTTTTTTCTCCTCTCTTTTCCTTCATTCGTTAATCTGTCTTTCTCTCAACCCATGAGTTTTTCTTGCTTTTGCTCTGACAATTCTTTCCCTCATCCCTCTGGGAGAAGGGAATGAGTGAGCAGCTTGGGTGCTTAGTTGCTGGCTGAGGTCAACCCACGACAAAAGTGAAAGCAAGATGGGGTGAAAAGATGCCATTAAAGAGGCATGCTAAGGGTCTTAGTCTTGTGGTTTTCTACTGAGATGAGAAATAATTTGAAAAAAGTTACTAATTTGAAGGAAGCTGATGAAGCATGGAAAAATCTATCATATGGCACTGTAAAAATTTTAAAAAAATAAGTTACTTTAAACAAACAGTGATGAAAGAGGAAAAAAGTCAGAGGTAGGAACAGCAGGTGTGGAACTGAAAGAATTAAGGGGGAGATGAATTCACACAGAAGCTGGTTTTACTACAATCTTTCATTATAAAGAGATCTTTCTAATTTCATGTTGATGTAAAATTCATGAAACTTCATTGAATCTCACTGAATTACAATAAATTCACTGAAGTAATGCAAAATCAATTCAATGCTTTTAAAGAGCAGACAATTTAACATATTACAGACAAAAATATTTTTATTATTCCTATACTATTGTATATATGCACATTATGTATCGTACGTATAATACATATACATACTGCATGTACACTGTATGTAGTAGATATACTATATAAACATTATATATACGTATGTCGTGTGTATATATGTATATAAATATAGTGTGTGTATATAAACATTATATAAATAATGTACATAAAAAGACAGCATATATAGACAACAGACAACTCCACCTTTGTTTTGTTCTGTTACAAGACTCTATTCATCTTGAGTAAATAAATGGCAAATATTGTTCATCCACAGGCTATGGAATAGTTAAGAGAGTACACATCTGTCTAGAGAAACAGCATAAACTCTCCATAAAACAGAAGAGAAAGAGGGGAAAGAGGATGTGAAGGAGACGGGAAGGGAAGTAGAGGGGAGAGGAGGTGGAGGGGAGTGGAGGGGGAAAAAAGGAAAGGAAGGGAAATAATTTTGGTAATTACTTATTTATATAGAGAGAATATTCTTTCTTACCAAATGATTTCTATGTACGCCACTTGAAAAGATAAATATATGTACCATTTTCTTGGTTCGCTGTGGTGCCAGATACTTTGTATGATTGAATGACATTACTCTTTCATTAGGAGTCAATAATGATTTCACCAATAATTATCAGTGTCCTGTACAGTATATTAGCAATAGAAATAAAACAGGTCAAACCAACGATAATAATGACTACAAAACAGGTAATTGAGCAGAAATAAAACAGAAGATATATAAACCATTGACACTGTTTTTAGTATATTTTCCATTTTGTTTGTGGATCCTATCTTCTGTATATCACTGCTACTTGCAAATGCATCTATGCAGAATGAAGTGGGTTGGAGAGTGACCTCCAGGCTCAAACACTTACTGTAGTTAGTTGCTGCTGGAATGCTAGCTCTAGGGAGCTCTTTCACTGCCTTTTCACTAATCTCCAGTGCCCTTGCTACACCAGATCTTTCATCACTTATAGAAAGATCAGAGAGCCAAAATAATTCTCTGACATGACTTCCAGTGATCGTTGCAAAAGCACTTAGGAGTGTCTGATTCCTCATCTTAGGACAGCCTTGCAACCCATAGCACTCATGCAGTATTAATGTCACCAGTCTTTCTAAGAGCAAGATTCTGCTCTAGATATTCCAGATAGTTTTTAGCCTCTGTCATTTTCAAATCAAGTAAATAAGTAATTCAATAGTTTTTCACCATAAGTACCACAGTTAATATTATTAACTTCTAATTATTATATCCATCTATCCATCTTATTATACCTAATCACTACTGCTATTTTTGTCAGAGTAAATTTTCTGATGTGGAGAATACAGTAGAGAAGTAAAGAACACTTTCCTATTTTCATCCAGTTTGGCAGCTGCAGCCCCGAGAGGCTGCATCTGCAGTTGGGCTGTGTGGATAGATTTCAAGACTGTAAAGTTAAATACCCTCAGTTCAGATTGACTTGTCATACAAAAATATCTGCATTAAACAGGGGCCTTTACCTTGTGGAGGAATATTAGAATGAGGTTTTTTCTAATACACTTTATTTTACTATTATTCAAATCAACTCACATCAACTAGTTTGGAAACATCTTTCTCTTAGTATTTATCATGTTCTCAGGCTAAAGAAGGTAAACACGAGAGCGTTTCTTTCACATAAACTCCTACTGAGATTTTGTTAGGGATTTTTTTTGTCTGTTTTTGTTTTAGTTGGCTTGTTTGGGTGTTTTTATTTTTTTATAGGAAGACTGTTTCAAAATATCTGCTCTCTATTTTCTGGTCTTAAGCTGCTAACTGACCAGCCAACATAAAAATTTTTCACTACTCGTAATAATCCACTCCTTCAAAACTAGGAACTTTGCCAAAAATATCTGCAGTATATTTTAAAGATTATAAGGATCACTGGGATTTTGTCACTTTGACAATTAGGGAGCTATAACATCCCCTGCATCAAAGCAGCTGCTGGCATTTTCCCAGTGTGTGTGGTTCTTCAATTGCAGAAAATCAATTTGCTTCATTTTTTTTTTTTCTTTCCACCCTTGTCTCCATTTCAGCATAATTCCTGTTGCAAAGTAGTAATGACCTATTTTTCAATAGAAGTTTACACACATTTCTATTTATTTATATTTTATTGGGGTTTTAGTAACTGTGTTTCATCAACATAGTATTTGGAAGTTCTAGATAAAGTGTCTGTGAACATTTCAAAGCATTTAGAAGACTCTATTGTCTCTTCTACCTACTTCTGATGCTTTATTATTTATTATTTTATTCCCATTTATTATTCCCACTTATGTTTGGGAATTATGCAGTCAAACACAAACACTGATTTTTGGCATTATGCAACCAAATTCTGCCTTAAATATTTCATTGTACATTCTTACTGCTTCTAGTTTTGCACTAGTATGTTGCATCCATGATTTAGTACTACATTTTTAAAAATCAGCAATTTGCACACATAAAGAAATGGAGAATTGCTTAAGAATTCAATTTAATGGGTACTGCTATTTCAAAACCAGACAAATAAAATTCTGCATGACAGAACAAAAAAATGAAAGTCACTTCAGCTATTATTCCACAAATGGGTAAATTACTTCCTGCTTTGTCCGGGTTAAATTTGAAGGGACAGATATTCAGCTCTCACATGCTGTCATGAAGAGTATATAGCTGTTATCTAGATCTGTCATCCTGTTCCATGGGGTTGGTGGGTGTCTTATGAGGCACAGTGCTACCATTGATGAAGTACGTGGTTGACTCCTGCGTGGCCTATAGGTCACTGCTACTTTCACCAATGAAAAAATATGTGATGGTAACTGCAAAAAAATGTGCCACTCGGCTCTGAAGAAATACCCAGCCCACACTGCAGAGCAGCTGGAAGGGCAAGTACCAGGTCTTTAAGTCTGATCCCCTTTTCCATCGTCTTTTCTGTCAAAAAGAAGCAGCCCAATCACAGCCCTGTGACCCTTGAGGGCAGTAAATTTCATATGTCTCTGCAGTGCTGAAAAGACTTGAGCTGACACTAACAATCTGCACTGGATAATATCTACCACAAAGTATGTTTCCAATTGCATTTGGATGTTCAGGTCCCACATAACTTTTGCCCTTAGAGTATCTCCCCTGTTTCTCATATGTTTAAATCATGAGTATGGTCTCTTTCTTTCACACATATGTATTGTAGTAAACACACTAGACTAATCCCATACTGAGGTATCTAGGCATTATTTCAACATTACTATTATCAGTACAAGCTGGAAGGAATCATCCTATTTACTCACATTATATAATTAAATCAGTCATTTATACTTCCAATAATAATTGGCTGAGATTATGACTCATTCTCTTAAACAGATGATTGACAACCACTGAAATTTCTCCTCAATATAAAACTAGAAAACTGAAGGAATATTTTCTTCCTGAAATGTGATAATATCGCAGATCACGTTTTGCCCAGTTTCTATAATGGCAGAAACTGTGTTTAGCTTCAGAAGTTCTTTAGATCTGTTTTTCACAGCTGCTGCTGTCTTGCACATTGGAAAATGAACAGAATATTGAGAACAGCAGTAAGGTCTAATTACTTTAACTCAAACATGAATGACGTTTGATTTTTAATACAGATCTGACAGGGACTCTATTGCAGGTCTCATCTGCTCTGCTTTACCTCAATCATATAATAAAAATAGAGGCCTATTGGTGTTTTCTTTCACTGTCTCATTGTGTGTTTTCTTACAACATGTTAAGTAATTAACCTTTTCAAAACCCTCAATCTTAGCCTATCTCTCTTCACCTTGATTTTTGTGAACTGGGACATCAAAGATATTTGAAAAATCCCAATGAACTGGAATTTACCTCTAAGTAATTGATTAAAAAAAAAAAATAAAGAAAAGAAAAAAAAAAGAAGGTGGCAGTACTTTTGCAATCATTGCTGAATTCCTGTTTCAAGGTACAAGCTTTGTCCAAACACAACTGCAAAGTTATTCATCAGACTTCCAAGTGCTTTTTAAGTAGTTTTAGTACTTACTTTTCTGTTTCAATTAACATAAACGTTAGAAAAAATACACTACCTTTTTTTACCTCATCTTAAATCCCTTTGAAGACTAGAAGTGTTACTGCTGTGCAGATTTTTTTAACCACGTGCTTTTTTCAGTTTTCACTTTAATGCTTACTCTAGAAAACTTCATTCCTTGTGTAAACTGTCCTATAAATCTACTTGTTATCTTAATGACTGTCATCACATTATTGCATTAATTTCAATATGTTGTCAGTTTAAAACTCTATTATCATTTTCATTTCATTATAATGACTGTAGACAAAATTTGTTTTACAATCTGTCTAAATCACCTTTGGAGACACTTTTTCAGACTAAATTAAAAATATATTGCACTACTAGATGAAGTAGTTTTCTTCTGGTCGTGTAGATCTACAAATCCACTTAAAAGTCTGTCAGGAGTGATATACAGCTGCCATTAGAAAAATCGTTAAGATTTTATAGGCATCTTCTGACACTAGCACTAACTTGTGAACTTTCTTAATAAGCTCCCAAATGATGTTTCTTTGTATTTTATACCATCATAGAGCAGTCACAATTGAAGCTGAGGAAACAATTCACTCTAGATAACATTTTGTAACTTTTTCTTCACTGATGTTATGTTTGATAAAAAATAGGTTTTAGTTAAATATTTTGGTTTGTCCTCAAACTATATTCTACCTAGTTGTCTTTTGAGGTTACAATATCTGCTAGTTTACCTGATGTGCACTTTCCAATAATTTTCACTACTTTTTAATCATTCAGGTTTTCAAGTATTTATACATATGTGCGTGTATGTATATATATATAATATATTTTTATATATATTATAAGGAGTGGCTGAGGGAACTGGGGTTGTTTAGTCTCAAGAAAAGGAGACTCAGGGGAGACCTTATTGCTCCCTACAGCTACCTGAAAGGAGGTTGTAGTCAGGTGGAAGTTGGTCTTTTCTCCCAAATAACAAGCTATAGGACAAGGGGAAATGGCCTCAAGTTGCGCCAAGGGAGGTTTAGATTGGATATTAGGAAAAATTTCTCCACTGAAAGGGTTATTAAGCATTGGAACAGGCTTCCCAGGGAAGTGGTTGAGTCACCATCCCTGGAGGTATTTAAAAGATGTGTAGATGTAGTGTTTAGGGACATGGTTTAGTGGTGGACTTGGCAGTTTTGGGTTTGCGGTTGGACTTGATGATCTTAAAGGTTTTTTCCAACCTAAATGATTCTATGATTCCATATACACAGTCTTCTGTTTAGTTATTTCTTTAATATGGGTAAATATGATTTAAAACAAACAAACAAAAAACCAAACCAAACCAACCAAATAAAATACAAAAAGAAAAGCCAGGCAATGACTGAAACAGAACATTTGGAAAAATTGAGTCTATAGGTGCATTGGCTTGTAAACATCACTAGTCAATGTCTAATCATCTTTAAAAGTTATATATTTTAAATTTTATGTTCAAAACCATATTATAAGAAAGATGAAAGTGTGAATATTGTTCTACACAGTCATTATTTTATATGTGTATGGGTGTGAATACAGTCAAAGGCAGGAGAGGGCAGAGTTTAGGCTACTAGGATTACTTAGCCATTTTCATTTCATTCCTTGTTGTGCAACTGTATGATTTTCTCACAGAATTACAGAATAGCTGAGGCGAGAAGGCATCATCTGGAGATCATCTCAGCCAAGTCCTCTACTTAGAACAGGGTGAAGTAGAGCAAGTTACTCTATGTTGTGCCCATTCAGGTTTTGAATATTTCCAAGGATGGAGACTCCACAATCTCTCTGGGCAACCTGTGCCAGTGCTTTGTCATTCTCACAGTAAAAAAGTGTTTCCTGATGTTCAGACAGCACCTCCTGTGTTTCAGTTTGTGCCCAACGCCTATAGTCTCCACTGAAAAGACCCTGTTTCTGTTGTCTTTGCCGTCTGTCAATAGATGAGATCCTTCCCAGAGCCTTCTCTTCTCCAGGCTGAACAGTCACAGCTCCCTGAGTCTCTCCTCATAGGACAAATGCTCACAGGAGCATCTTCGTAAACCTTTGCTGGATTCACCGGATGTGCACGTGTCTCCAGGCAGCCCAGAACTAGAAACGGACTCTAGATGTGGCCTCACTGGAGCTAGGTAGAGCTGGTTTACTTTTTTAAAGGATTTTTGACTTGCATTTGAAACTTACATCTTTGTTGGATGCTTACTTTACCTTCAGCAACACAATCTTTACAGAGCAGTGGACTGTGTAAATCCTATGAACCAGAGACAATGAATAGTAGGTATATGGGAGTCCGTGTAAAAAATGAAACCATAAAAAAACACCTCAATGAAAAAGCAGTTTTATCTGGAGTGATAAGACTGCATGACAGATGACTTGTAAAATATCTTTTTTTTTTTTTTTCTCTGAATTTTGTGATGCTCTGGAAAAGAACATAACAGAAACCATAAAAATTACCACAGGAGTTATATATTTTTCAAAATATAGTATTACTGAAGAATTAAAACCACTTGAATGATCGTAATATCTTTTCTGTTTTATAAAACATAATGATTTTTAAAACAGCTGGTTTACACCTATGTTTTATCTTCTGTCATTTTAATATATTTACACACACTAGTGTATATTTAATGAAATATTTAGGCAGCTGAAAACCTAACTTTTAATTGCCAGCCTTCTGGGATTTTATTCGTTTGCCCAGACAAAGGAGTGCAATGCTATCTGAGATGCCTTGAGGCCTTCAGGACATCCACATGAGCTTCACTAAAGGGAGACTGGACCAATGAGAAAACCATGTCCTTCTGCAGAATAGCCAGAGTCCAGATAGCATACCTGAGGGCATCTCAGCATGTACTAGATGCTCATGTTTAGTCAACTGAATCCTGTTCTGAGACGTGATGTATTTAATTCTGTGTAATGTTGGATGCTGACTTCGGTGCAGTTATAGGACCTGGGAAATATGAGCTTTACATAGACATACAAAGTTCATGCAACTCTGGGGTAAACAACAGATAAACAGGAGTTGCATCATTTCATGACTTTAGATCCAGACACCTTGTTTCAACCAAAAGCTCACGTTGCACTCTAAAGATTATTTCTGTGTTTGTTTTGCTTTGCTTCTAGTCACTGTTCATCCACTGGTTTAGGTACTGAAGGTTTAGATGCAGTTGAGCTTTGTCAGTTAAAAAAAAAGAAACAAACAAACAAAAACCAAACAAACAAACGAACAACCAAAATCACACATCATGTTGTTTTCAGAGACTTTCAATATGTTTGTGTATCTTTATGAGTGGTCAGATTTTTCCCAGGAAGTAGTTATGGTCTGTGACTTAACACAGTTACTTAATAACATTTCTGTGGTTCTTAATATCAGTGAGAAACCATATTCTATGAGAAACCATAAACCATTAGACTGCATACATATTTTTTCTTTGTAAGACTGCATAGGAAATGCCTGTATGGTGTTTACGTGGCAGGGTTTTGATACTGGGGAGGGAGGCTGCAGAGATGGCTTCTATGAGGAGCTGTCACTGTGTCAGACAGAGACAGTTCCAGCTGCATTCTAGATGGACATGCCTCTGGTCAAAGCTAAATCAAACAGTGATGGTGTTGTTTTCTCTGTGATAACATATTTAAGGAAAGGTAAAAAATTGCTGAGCAGCAGCTGAGAGAGAAGAGTGAGAAAATGTCAGAGAAACAGCCCAGCCACCAAAGTCAGTGAAAAAGGAGGGAAAGGAGGTGCTCCAGGCACTGGAGCATAGATTCCCCTATAGCCTGTGGTGAAGAACATCGTGATGCAGGTTGCACCCAATGCAGCCCATGGGGGACCCCAATGGAGCAGATATCCACATTGCAGCTATGGAGGACACCACACCGCAGCAGGCAGATGTCCCTTGAAGGAAGATGCAGCCCAATCAGAGCCCTTATTGGAGCAAGCTCCTGGCAGGACCTGCGGCCTGTGGAGAGAAGCCCACACTGGATCAGGTTTTCTGGCAGGAAATGTGGCTTGCAGGGGACCCAAGCTGAAACAATCCATTCCTGAAGGAATAAAAGTTTCACACTTCCACCAATATTGCATAATTTCCCTTTACTCTGTTTGTCACAGGTTGAAGCCTACCCAAAAGTACTGCTCAGATAAGTGAAACTTTGACTGCATCTGCACAGCTTTAACTCAGTAGGCAATTCCAGTAGGTACTGGGAAAATGAAGAAAGACAGATAATTGTTGTGGGGAAAGCTTACCAAAAGCTCTGGACTACATCTGACCTCTTTTAACAATTTAGGTATGTGTAAGAAAGAAAAAAGCAGCACAGAACTGTTGAAAATATTACATCCATATAGCACATTTGGATTGGGAAATTAGAAAGTGATAGTAGCCCAGATAACAACAGCTAAGTGGCTTTAGATATGAGGAAAGTTAAACAGGTTGGCCTGGGGGAGTATGACTAACAAGGTCAGCTAAGTTAGAGAACAGTAAGTAGTGAAGACAACAGTTCCTCAATGGGAAAACACACACGGATGTCACAGCACTGTGAAGAAAGCTGAACCCAAGGAGAAATTGCTATGCATGGAAATTGGGCTTCCAGCCAGGACTTGGATACAGTGACTGGTCAGAAGTCAGTGTCTGGATCCCCTGGGTCTACAGGCTGGTTTAAATTGAACCAGGTGTCCTACAGCCCAAACTGATGTGAGTGTGAAGAGTTGTGTGCCATTGAAAGGGAGCCTTAGAATAGAAATCATTGTCCACCTACTATACTAGTCCCACTTAAGAAAAAAATTCTAGATTTTATCTCAGCAAGTGGTGTGTTTCTGTTCAGAGTGCCCTCACATCCTGAATTCATTCAAGGCACAGTACTCTTTTTCTTTGTATTTAGGGTAGGGTGCACATGCCTTCAGAATCACAAAGTGTTTCTCAATGGTTCTTCCCTCGTTTTATGTAACAACTTTGTCAGAAACTTTCACTAAGGCTGACCTGACTGCATGTGGACACCTATGGCGCAATGGAGTTACTCCGCTGTGCTCCAGTTGTAATCAGTGGAATCACTAGTGCATACTTTGTCTCATATGGAAGTATACATAGGCCAGAAAAATACCCCGTATATTTTTGATATGACAGTTGCAGCCATATTGGGGTAGTGGGGCTTGTCGATTTTTCATTTGTTTTTAAATGCATTATGTAGAAAATATGAGTGAAGTAAAATGTAAGAAAATACTAATAAAAATTGTGATTTGAGGGCTTTCTGGGTGACTGCATTCTATTTTTAAATTTAAATTTAAAAAATGGGTGCATGATTTCTTTTTCTATTGCACTCCCTAAACATCATAAAAATACCTTTTACCACCTAACATTATTTCTGTATTTCTATAGCTATAAATCAGATCAGAAAACAGCAACACCAAAATCTTAAATCCTGTGCTGCACTCTGGCAGAAAATCTTTTTTTCCAAGCAACCTTTAGATTGTTCACGCATTTGTAACCATGTCAGGAGGAATGAAACAGACATGACTTTTAACCTATTTTAGGAATGACAAATTGAAACATTTAACAGTAAAACATTCCTTTTGTGTATGTTTTTTTTTTCCAAGTTAATAACCTGAATCCAACATTACTTGAGATCTTCATATCAAAGTCCAATATAGAGTCACTTAATGTATATTGTAACTCCAAGAAATACATTGAAACACCCCATCTCAATACCATATAATGTATTGAATCTACTAAATTATAAATTTTAGATGTGGATTTCTTTGGACAGTGAACTTTTTCACTGAAGACATGATTCAAAACACATTGAAGAAAATGGAAAGTCTGGTAATTTGTTAAAATAGGCTTGGGATCATCCCTCAGTTTGAAGAATAAAAAATCAAGCCCAAAGGAAAGTAATGTTTCTTAAACAGGATGATATTTTTTATTTTGTAATATCAACTGTTGCCATCTACTCAGAGATTATAAACTGGTTTGCTTGTCGAGCGAAACTTACTCTTCAACTTCTCCTTCTCTTTTAACACCATCATAGAAAGGAAGAAATTTATTCAGACAGATCTTTCTCAGCCATTATTCAAAAATTCATTTGATGATATTCCTTCTTCTATCTCTTTGTAAAGTTATTCTTGGAATTTTACAGTAACTTAGGGACAAATGTTGATGCTGAGTTTTATAGTTATAGAGATATCTATAGTGTATTTATAGTGTGGGGACACTGAATCATTAGTAACAAGTTCCTGGAAAGAAGGCAAAAATTTCTGCACAGATTTTCTGACAGCTGAATAGATGTCAGAGTTCAAGGCAATGAATGAACTAAAACTGTCAGTAGGAAGATTATTAGCCAGAGTTCAAGTTTCTGTTTTTCCTGCCATTGACTTGATCCTTTAAGGATTCTAAGCATGGCTACCTTAAATTCTGTGACACCTAAAGCACTGAACATGAACTCGCATACATTACAGACTACATAAAATCACAGTAGAATCTGGTTTTAATTAATTATCTGTACAGTTGCTATGTGTATAAACTACTGCAAAATAATTATGCAGGAAATCCATAGTATTAATCGTCTTAGTCCCTCCTTAATCAACATAGACTGTCCTTCTGTTAAAAATATCTCTGCCTTGCTGCCTCCAAAAATGAAAAAGAAGAAATATTATAGAATCATACAATAGTTTGGGTTGGAAGGGACCTTTAAAGGTCATCTAGTACAACCTCCCTGCAATGAGCAGGGACATCTTCAAGTAGAACGGGTTGCTCAAAGCCCAGTCCAACGAGGCCTTGAATGTTTCCAGGGATGGGGAATCTAATACCTCTCAGAGCAACCTGTTCCAGTGTTTCACCGCTCTCATTGTAAAAAAAAAAAAAAAAAAGAAATATATCTAGTCTAAAACTACCCTCTTTTAGTTTAAAGCCATTACCCCTTGTCCTGTCACAACAGGCCCTGCTAAAAAGTCTGGCCTCGTCTTTCCTATAAGTCTCCTTTAAGTACTGAAAGGTGGCAATAAGGTCTCCCAGAGCCTTCTCTTCTCCAGGCTAAACAACCCCAACTCTCTCACCCTTTCTTCATAGGAGAGGTGTTCTAGCCCTCTGATCTTCTTTGTGGCCCTCTGGACCTGCTCCAACAGGTCCATGTCTTTCCTGTGCTGAAGGCTGCAGAGCTGGATGCAGTACTCCTGGTGAATCTCTCCGCTGCCCTGGTGTTTCCCTACCTCAGGAAACCCCCCTGTGTGCTGAGATCTGCCGCTCCACTGCTGGTTGGGCCAGCTCGCCATTAGGCGACTGAAACTCGCCTTTCTGACTGACCCTGTGCTTCCTTGTATGCCAATAGCTCATTAAATGGGTGTAAACATTTGAACTGAATGGCCTACTTAAAGACATTAAGTCCTGTATCATTTTCAGAACAAACTCAAAAGGCTCCACAAGACACGGTTTAGTGGTGGACTTCGCAGTTTCAGGTTTGAAATAGATGATCATAAAGGTCTTTTCCAACACAAATGATTCCGTGATTCTATGATTCTAATATATACCTTGACTTTGCAAAGTTTTTATTTTTGGACTCCCAGTGTACTCTAGTGAAGCTGAGGAAATATTGCCTGGAAGAGCAAACTGTGAAGGCAGCTGAATTGAAGGGCAGAAATTACTAGCAAGTCTCCTGGCCTGTAGGTTGATTTGTCAAAAAAAATTTTGGTTAATTCTTTTTGCATATTATAGTGAAGTAATACAACTAAACCAGCAGAGAAACTCCTTCAGACAGCAAATGCTATGTCTCTGCTAGGGGTTCATATTTATAATGCCAGAGGCTCTTTAGCGTAGACAAGACCTAAATAATGTCAGCAACCAGTCCTGTTATACACCACTTACATTTCAGGATTAGAAAGTAACCTTTCTGAACAGGTGCAAGCTTTGAATATTTTGTTTTAGCTTTAAAAATAACTGCTCCATAAATCCATTGGGGTGCTAAAGCTAATGGTGATTGGCCACTTGAGAGTTTTGAAGGTAGCACTTTAGTGGAGAATTGTTGAATAAAGCTAACACTTGAAATGGCCATGTGTATGCTAAAAATTGGTGTGTGTGCTAAAAAATTCCTCAGGCCTTTTCAACCTCTGGATAAAAGATAATCAGGCAAGATTATTCATCTCTTCGAAAACCATACCTAATGCATACCACCATCTGTGACAGAAATTCTGTTAACTGAGTTCACTCCTTTGGAATTCAAAATTTTTTTGATGTAACCAGGAGTAGTTTCCCAGTATGGCAAAGTACAAGAAACTGTCAAAAGGGAACTTTTTTTTTTTTTCTTCATGCTGTACTAATGCCTAAATCAGGGCATTACATTTATATGGGAAATGGAAGGATAAAATTTACTTCTGTAATTTGCATCATCTAGTTTCGTATTTAGTTTCTTAATGGTGATGGGGAATAAGAATTCCATGCGAGAAAAAGAATATTTTTGCAAATGATGATAGAAGCTGATGACCCATCTTTAATCTTAACAGAATCTGGCTGTAAATAATTTTGTCAGAATTCATTCCAGGTCACAGAAATTAAAACGAGTAGATGAACGTTTGGGTTTGCATTTTTTTTTCTTTCCTTTTTTTTTTTTTTTTCTCCCAGTGCAAACTATTTGAAATACATAGGCTTTTACATAGTAAAAAAAAAAAAAAAAACTGACAGCTTTCAGAGCTTTTTCACAATTGAAGGTATAATAAAGCAAGAAACTGTCAAGACATTTTGTGAATAAGTTATTTGACAAAGTAAGCCATTTTTATGATAACAGATTATTTGGGAACCAGTACAAATGTATTATTTAGCTGTTAACAGCTCCCATGGGAAAATGAAATAAAATGCGGTCCATGAGTGTTCTTAGACTTCTGTGGTTATTCCCTATTGCTATTTTTCATTTCAGTGCAGGACTGCTCACCTAGGTGACACATAATCTTTTTTTGTGCTGGCATAACTGAAACTCTTAACATGGCAAAATAAGCAAACGAATGATGAATACAAAAATGAACAAAGAATGCAGTTGTCCACATGCAAGAATAATATTTTTAATGAGAATATTAATTCCCTCAATATTTGTAAGAACAGCATGTTTATATAGAATTATTCAGAAAATGAACAATAAAATGTACAAAAATGTCTAAGTGGAATTTGAACGCATCCATCTAAAGGTGACTTCAGTATTATTCAGACAGTTCTTGTCCTTAAAGTTTAGAATACATAGAACATGAGGGTTTTTTTTCATTTGATTTTGAGCAGTAGGTAGGAGAGTTCCCCTCTTTATGAACTAGAATACAGTGAGAATACTCACTGCACAGTGACAAATAAGGCAGTTGAAACATAAATAGCTGCTAGCTATTTTTTGGAAGACACCACTACAAACAAACTGTTATGTTTTTACAAAGTTGCCAGCTATACTTTTTATGAGCCCAGATTGCTCTTTACGAGTATAACAAAAGCAGACTAGCATTCATGTGTGTCTTTGATAGTGTTAAGTGCAGGCAGTGTAATACTGCAGACATAACGAGGCCTACAGGAGTTCCCTTTGTACAGCTGAGTGGCTGAGTTCTTTTTACTCTAATTTTTCTCATTGAAACTTTAAATAAACAACTAATACAGAGAAATAGTAAGAATACGAAATTTTGATATTTTATTAATTTTAAGCAAGGTAACACAAATAACCTCAAAAATTGCTGAGTACCTGAGGGGTTTTGTTGCTGTTGATGTTTTTACTTCACCACTTGAAATGTATTGCATATTGCTATCATACAAAATATTTCTCAGGGAAAGTTGTCAGTGAACCCATTTCATTTTATGAGGACATTTTTTCTCCCCCATTATCTCAGACAAGGAAAGGAAAGCCAGGCTTGTACACTTTGAATTGTTTTACCTATAAATATTTCTACTTCATATTTGTTCCTGGAGGAAGCTGCTTCAGAGCTTTAAATTAAAACACTAGTATGTAGAGGCCTCACAAACCTATTGCCAAGTAAACTCAGGTGGGTTCACTGTTTGTGACTTCGAACACCAAATTCTCCCTTAGACATCCAACAAGAGGGAAGACATACTGCAATAATTATTTCAGCCTAAATAAATTCACATTGCTTCTAATTACAGCAGTTATTTACAATATAAAATAATATTCACAACAAGGTCATAATTGTGAATGTCTGATTTACATTTATATTATTTTTCCAATCATTTGTGAGGTGAATCTAATTACTGACTGTAAAGGCCCCTTTGAGGAAAATAGGTCCACCTGAGAGTAAATACCTTGCTGAGATATCCCACACCTGTATTGTTGATCTCCATTGACTGCAGAAGGACTATAAGGCAGTAAGGCTCCTAGATTTAGTGACTCTTTAGGTGACCTAAATTAAATGAAATGAATGCCCCACTAATGGTTCACAAGCTACCAAGTCTTATTGATTCTGAATTATTTTGTATTGTAAGTAAAAAAAAAAAGAATAAACAACTTAATTTGCAACAGATTTATACTACTGATGCAGATTAAAATTGTTATCTGTGCATTCTTTTTTACTTATCTCCTATAAAATGCTCTTTCCTCTCACCAAGTCTGATAGATACTCAGTTATATAAAGCACTTTCAGAGATGCTGCAAAGCTTGACCTCTCTTTAAATCTCTTTGTACAATATCCAAACTTCTTAATACTTAGCAGTATGCAGTAAGAGTTACAGTTTTTATTCTACTAAGTACGTTTTGCAGAAGAATATATTATCAGCAACTTATGGTAAAGGAGATGTGGATGTGAGATAGCAATCGGTGCAATATATCACTTTGATTATTGCAATAGTCAAGGCAAAAGTATAAGAAACTCAGCTACATGGCCATTTTGGCACAAGCAAAACCCACTGAAAAAGGTGTTAATTAAATTTCATGAGATTAGTACAGCTGGATCAATTGATCTGACAGTGCTGTCTCTGGGCGTGGTCAGTAACTAAAATTTTCACTGTTATGTATACTACCACATTAATTTTTCTTACCTATAAATTAAAAAAGGCAAACAGGTAATTCTTCATACTTCATATTTTGTAAAATTTGTATTGCTCTCTCCTAGATTGTGCTTAATCTGCTTTGTGCTTAAACCTGGACATAGCATCTCCAAAAAGGTGCATACTACCAACTGTCTGAGAGGCTCATGTATTCTTATGTGTGCATAATAATCTTTATGACTTTGAAGAAGAATATACTTATACAATTGATGGAAAATGTATGCTAAAAATAGTAACTGTAATTGAAAATTTCATGTGTTGTAATTATTTGAATAATTGGTAACTTGTTATTGGAAGAGTTTTATAGAACATTACCTATATTTTGGAAGTGAAAATTTTAAGTAAGAAAATTTGAGAATATTCAACTCTTTTCAAAAGGTATTTAAATGCAGTTTCATGCTATGCAAACCATTAATTACTAGGTATTGTTTATAGCTTAATAACAGTGACTAAATATATTGGTAGTTAGAATGGTACATAGAACAAAGTTGTGAAATGTATTTGTTTTGGAGATAGTAACATTGATCTTAGCTTGAAATTCCTATAAAATAGAGAGCATTTCAATAGATATGTGAAATAACTGTATTTTCTCACATACAAAATTGATACTCATTTATCTGAATATACAGTGTTCTGTTATATTTCTGGAAAATTAAGTCTTCATAAAAGTGCTGTCTTTGAAATGATTTTTTTTTTTTCCCCAACTTGCTAGTTTATTAGACTAATACTCTTCTGTCAAGAATTCTTGGTATTTGAATGTCTGTATTGTTATTGAGAGATAAAATGAAAAAATAACCTGCTTAAGGCCATAGAGTTCCCAAAGGATGCTCTCATTAGGTGAGATACAAGTGTCTATACTACGTTCAAAAAGGCCGAACCAAACCAACTAAACAAAACAAACTCAAAACACTGATCAAAAATTTTAAAAGTTCTTGTATTAATACAATAAAAAAATTATAAATAGAAAATAATTTCTAAATTGGCTGTTAAAATGTATCTCAGTAATAGTTACAAAATGCGTATTTGTTAAGCATGTTGTTTCATTATTCACTTCTCAGAGACGTGATTTGCTACTGTAACACATGACAGGTATTTAAAAGACGGGTAGACATAGTGCTTAGCGATATGGTTTAGTGATGTTTTTTGTCAGTGCTAGGTTGATGGTTGAACTAGATAATCTGAAAGGTCCCTTCCAACCTAGGCAATTCTATGATTCTATGTGTCATCATGTTAACTGTATTAAATATTAGAGGTAGATCAAAATATGCTGCAATACTCCTTAGGAATAAAAAAGGATTATTCTAGACAGTATCTAGTGGAGCTGTCATATCTAACCATAAGAAATTACTTAAAACTGTCTGTATCCTGCAGAGCACGTACATCTTACATTAAAAAAGAATGGATGTTCTTGTGTTGTCCTTTCCAGGACACCTGAGTGAAAAACATTTAATCTGTAGGTCAGGGAATAGTGTTAGAGGGAAACCTAGCCAATTAAAAAGTACATCCAGGTTGCACACAGGATTCTTGTTCCAGGGTCAGGTTCAGTTCACTGAATGTAGATACATGTACCAGATTCACACACCCTTTTTAGTCAATGAAGGAAACAGGTAGGCTTAGAGAGGGAATAATCACACTTCAAAATATATATAATAATATGATATGATAATAATATGTCAATAGGATAGTATGATAATATAATAATATATAACATAATATAGTATGGTAATATAATAATATATATGATATAATATGTGAACAACCTCTTTAAAGTGTTATTTTCTACCTGTTGTCAATTAAGGAGCCTCAAGTAATTATCTCAGATGTGGAAATCATAGAATCATAAAATTGTTTAGTTTGGAAAATACTCATAAGATCACTCAAGTCCAATCATTAACCTAACACTGCCATGTCCACCACTAAATCATGTCCTAAGCACCTCCAGGGATGATGACACAACCCCTTCCCTGGGCAGCCTGTTCCAATGCTTGATAACCCTTTCCATGAAGAAAATTTTCCTAACATCCAAACTAAACCTCCCCTAGCACAACTTGAGGCCATTTCCTCTTGTCCTATCACTTGTTGCTTGGGAGAAGAAACTGACACCCACCTCACTACAACTTCCTTTCAGGTAGTTGTAGAGAATTATAAGGTCTCCCCTGAGCCTCCTTTTCTCTAGGCTAAACAACCCAGTTCCCTCAGCTCCTTCTTATAAGACTTGTTCTCCAGACCCTTGACCAGATTCATTGCCCTTCTTTGGATGTGCTCCAGCACCTCAATGTCTTTCTTGTAGTGAGGGGCCCAAAACTGAGTTCAGTACTCAAGGTGTGGCCTCATCTGTGGTGAGTAGAGGGGGACAATTACTTCCCTAGTCCTGTTGGCCACACTATTTCTGATACAAGCCAGGATGCTATTGGCTTCTTGGACATCTGGGCACACTGCTGGCTCATATTCAGCTGGCTGTCAACCAACGCATCCAGGTCCTTTTCCACTAGGCAGCTTTCCAGCCACTCTTCCCCAAGCCTGTAGCATTGCATAGGATTGTTGTGACCCAAGTGCAGGACCCATCTCTTGGTCTTGTTGAACCTCATACCACTGGCCTCGGCTCATCGATCCATCCTGTTCAGATTCTTCTGTAGAACCTTCCTATCCTCAAGCAGATGAACACTCCCACACAACTTGGTGTTGTCTGCAAACTTACTGGGGTGCAATCAATCACCTCATCCAGATCATTGATAAAGATATTTGAGAGACTGGCCGCAATACTGAGCCCTGGGGAACACCAGTTCTGACCACTGCCAACTGAATTTAACTCCATTCACCACAAGTCTTTGGCCCCAGCCATCCCGTCCAAACCATGATCAGTTTCTCCAGGAGAATGCTGTGGGAAATGGTGTCAAAGGCTCTACTAAAGTCTAGGTAAAAAACATCCACAGCCTTTCCCTCATCCACTAAGTGGGTCACCTTGTCACAGAAGGAGTTCAAGTTTGTCAAGCAAGACCTGCCTTTCATGAACCCATGCTGACTGCACTTCATCACCTGTCTGTCCTGCATGTGTCACATAACAGCACTCAGGATGATCTGTTCTATAACCTTCCCCGGCACCGAGATCAGACTGACAGACCTGCAGTTCCCTGGATCCTCCTTCCAGCCCTTCTTGTGGATGGGCATCACATTTGCTAACCTTCAGTCAACTGGGACCTTCCTGCTTTGCCAGGACTCCTGATAAATGATGGAAGGTGGCTTAGCGAGCGCTTCCGCCAGCTCCCTCAGTACCCTTGGATGAATCCCATCCAGCCCCATAGACTTGTGTGCATCTAAGTGGTGTAGCAGGTCACTAACCATTTCCCCTTGGATTATGGGGGCTTCATTCTGCTCTGAGGATACAGAAAGATAAAACAGATAAATGCTATCTTAAATGTTGTTGTGGCTACCTAAATATTTCTGTATCAAGATAGAAACAGAAATATGGTCATATTTATGTATGTATGTGCTTGTACATGAGCACACACAGGCACACTCACATTTACACGTGTATAGAAGCAGACTTCTCATAGATGAGAAGCAGTAGTCTGAGACAAAAAACTGGAGCTGGAGACAGACCTGACAAATCATTCAAATCAACATGGCCAACTGAAGCTAAGAACTGTGTCTCATTCTTCCAAACAGTGCAGAAATGCATCAACAGTGAGACATAAAGGGGAGGAGGTGGAAAGGAAGGGGGGTAACAGAAAATTCAGATATTTAGAAGTACCTTTGGACACACTGGATCAACACAATATTAATGGGTCTCATTGATTTGTGGTCCAATTGTCTCTGGGCAAGCATGGAGTGAAACCAGTAGGCAGACCAAATAATGGACTCAGTTTATGGGAATGTCAGCTTTATTGGAAATAGAAACTAATACTTCCAGAGTTCAATAAGAAAAGATTGCAAATTTGTTCCTGTTGCATCTTAATGTAAATAATTCTAATCATCAAAACTAGAATGGGTAATTTCCAAATGAAATTAATAAATATGTAAATAAAGCCTTATCAGTTGGAGGGACAGAAGGATACCGTTGATGACTTCTTAAAGAATTTGGCAAGTGTTTACTGCTTCTTTGAGGCGATGGTTCCTGATTTCAGCACAGGGACATTAAGATGTTAATCCTTCAACCCTAACTGCACTGCATTTAGGAAGAACAATGGGACACACAATGGCCCTCTACAACTAATCGTGCTTCCTGCTTAAATAAAGACATTTGGCCATGCCCATGATGTCTCATAATCCATCATGTAATCCATTTCATGATACAGTATGTAGATACTGTAATTGCACATTTTGCCCTGTATTATATCTTTTCTTACTATTGTTATGATATTAATCTGGAATCAATATTTAATAACATCATTAGGACTAATTTGTTCCTGTCACATTGCCTTAAGTGATTACATATTTTGGTTTTGATGCTGCATTGATTTCATTTTCAGTGCGTGAAGCTCCTCACTGATGATTCAATGCTTATTTTGGACTCTATTGTTTTTGTTAACTAGCAGTGGTTAGGATTTAAATACAAAGGTAATGACACAAAAAAAGAGAAAAGCTAATGTTGGGGAACATTTATATTTTAAAGAAGAATAGTGGTAGTAAAAATAATGGATAGAAGATACAAAACAAAATGAAAATATGTTAAATCATATGAAAAAGAAATTGCAGACAAAAAGCATGCACGTCAGTTAAGGAACTGTAATCAGTAAACTGAGATTACAAAAAAGAAAACAGCCAACTTTCAGTAAAACAAAAAAAATCACAAAAAGTGTATCTAAACACCTCTTAAAACAAGTTATAATCACTTTATATACTCCTTAATTTAAACCCTGGTGTGTATATATATATATATACCCTAAAGCATACACATTTTATGTTGGATATACTAAAGTCTATTTTCAAGAATTATTAGAAAGCTTCTTCAGCAATGCTTCCACTGAATTCTGCATCAAATAAAAAATTATAGAACTAGGTATTTCATCTATCCTACTCTAGAGAATCAGATTTATTTTTTTCTTGTTGCATTATTATAATATGCTTACTTAAGTGAATTTAAATATCACACATTTTAAAGAAAATATCTTCCTGTCCTAGTGTGGTGAGTTGAACCTGGCCAGATGCTAAGCCTCCAACCAGTTGTCCACTCATTCCCTCATCAGTGGGATGGGGTAGAGAACTGGAAGAGCAAAATCTGAAAACTCATGAGTCAAATAGTTAAACTAAAAATAATTTAATAAGTGGAACAAAGTTGCACACATAAGCAAATCAAAGAAGGAATTCATTCACTGCCTCCTATCAACAGGCAGATGTCCAGCCATTTCCTGGAAAGCAGGGCTTCAGCATGCGTAACAGTTAATGTGGGAACACAAATAATTATAAACATGCCTCCTTCTTCCTGAGCTTTTACTGCTGAGCATGATGTCACATGGTATGGGATATCCCTTTGGTCATTTAGGGTCATCTGTCCTGGCTGTGTTCCCACCCAGCCTTTTGTGCACCCCTAGCCTACTCGCTGGTGAGGCAGAGTGAGAAACAGAAAGTCCCTGATGCTGTGTAATCACTGCTCAGCAATAGCTAAAACATCGGTGTACTGTCAACACTATTTTTGTTACAAATGCAAAATGCAACAGCACACTGGCTGCTATGAAGAAAACTGTCTACATCGCAGACTAACCCAGTATGCCTACTATGTTTATCTTTAAGAAGAAAGTTTTAATCAAGAAATAATTAATGTTTTGGTTTGTGCTCATTAATATCTTCCTGGGCGGTGTCCAGAATATATGTCAAATACTAGACATTGTTTCTATTATTTGAGCACATAAGAATTAAAAGCAGGTAAATCTGTTTCTCCAAAAATTTTATAGTAGTTTTCACTATCTACTGAAGTTCAAATTTCCAAAGAACCCTCTTTTCCTTCCATCTGTTTTTCAGATAAATTGGCCTATTTTTCAGCAGTTTCAAAAAAGATATTTCAAAGTATTGTGAAGAAAATAAACCTTAAATGCCAAGGAGACATTATTGTGTGGAGTGTATGAGAAATGTTAACACCTATCTGCTCTACAACTACTCTCATCTCTTGTAGCTTCACAGCTTTAAATGGTTAGATGAGCACGAAACTATAAGAGGAGGATTTTCATTTTACAGGCATGCCTGGGGAAAATAATAAGCATTTATTGCATTGGTTTTTGTTGTCATGGATATAAGAAGCAGTAGCTACTCTTTCCATAGCCTATAACTGGACAAAAATCCAAAAGGCCAATGAAATAATATAAACATTGTGACAATGATGAAAGATAATGATAATAAGGAACATAAGACCAGACTGAATCTTAAAATCAGTGACCTTGTCTGCAGACACACATGATCCAGAGTCTAATCTTCTGATTACCTCACCAACTTCTGGTCAACAAGGGTTTGTAGGTCATACATGCTTTTAGTTCTACAGTCCTTCCTCAGAAGGAAACATGCAGAAATGCAAAGATCTGCACCTGAGAGGAGACAGGGCCACATACCAGCAGGGGAATCTGGGAAGCACCTGCTGGAAAGGACAAGGGAGACACAGCAGATGCTAGACTGAATATGAGCTAACGGTGTGCTTTTATTTCAACTCAAGCAAATCTTGCCCTGCTATGCTGCATTAGGGGAAGTATGATCAGCAGAATGAACAGTTATTACTCCTCTCTACTCAGCCCTGGTGAGACTACACCTGGAATGCTGTGTCCAGTTTGGATCCTCCTGATCAAAAGGAATGTGAAAAAAATGTAGAAGTCTCTCAAGTTGGCCTGCAGCCTAGAGGACATAAATACAAACAGAGACTGAGAGAGATGGTCTTCGGTCTTGCATAGAGGAGACTAAGGCATGATTTGATAACTGCCCACAACTACCTGAAGGGCAGTTACCAAGACGTAGATTTGGTTTTAATTATATTAGAATATAAACTACTGAATGATAATTAATACGTTAACTGGCATAGTAACATTATTTTAATGCATGATAATTGTAACATACAGTAAGAGTCTTTCAATGTTTCAATCTCTTTGCATTACAGTTGAGGACAGTTACATCATTTATAAAAATCTCAAGAAGAATTGTTAAGAGCAATTATTTTTTTCAAAAAGCAGATTCATGCCTTAGTTCTACTTATTCATATTTTTCAAACCTTGAAAACAGAATTATATGACAAAAAATTGTAAAAATAAGTACTCTGGAAGATGCCTTAAAAATTCCTATGCTTCTTTCCATCTGAAATAACTTATTTTGATTTTTTTTTTTGTAAATAAGATGATTTATATGTAAGGTTAACAGTTTCCTTGAGTATTGTCTCTCATTATTATCCCTTTTGGGATATTAACAGCAACTATTTGGGGGGTTTATGATAAAAATCACAACCTCCATTATGATAAAAATAATTTATACTTATTTTACAGTGATTGTGAATGATAGAGCTTCCAGGTATTTATGGCTTTAGTAACCATGTATTAGAAATTCTTTCATTTAATATTACATTTTAAATGTAATTTGAATTTAATTAGGTATCGAGGCTTTCACCTTAGGCAATTGCTTCTCCTACAAATAACTGACTTGGCCAGGTAATTATTCTTTAAATTCAGCTTAAATGTTATTTTTATAAATGTCAGCATATTATTTGCATTGTGTTCTCTTATTCCATCCTGGATAATATATTGTGGCATGCAGTATTTTTTTCCAGATATTTCTTCAGATAGCTGTAGAATACGGGTAGCATTAAAACAGTCTGAATTCTAAATTCAGAACAGATTGAGGCTCCAAAGAAAATATGTCTATTAAATTGCTTACCTTTTATTACAATCTGACCTATCGTTAAGATCTTAAAAGCTTAGGATGGTACTGTAGGTTGCATTTCAGGATGGAAAGATAATTACCTTGGGAACCCTGCAGATTTGTTCTCTCCCTCTTTTTTTTCCCTCCCTCTATAACTACAGAGAGAACTTAGGTTAACTCAGCTTTGGGATCATACTGATAAAAGTATTTCATTGACTGCAGATAAGATAAACACCAGCTGGGATTTACTAAGACAGTTCAGTAAATGAAAAATACTTTTTGCACAAGTTAGCAATATTTCTCAATCTAATTCTGTTCCAAATAATTTAAATTAAAATATGAAATATAAATGACCTCTGCCTGCAGTTAGACAACCTTCCAATATTCTGAATTATCCAAGGTAGAGAAGCTGCCTTTGGCTCTCTTATACATTATATGCATTCTGAATAAACTAACGTAAATTCATCTTTAATTACATGGAAAGAAGGAAGAAAGGGAAGAAGGGTGGGATGAAATGAGTGGGTAAAAGAGAAAGGGAGGCAGGCAGGCAGACATGCAGGTCAGCATGTTTCCTTACTCTATGATAATGGAGATGGAGTCAAAAATTATTAATTCAAAAAAACAATCTGCAACAAGTATTCCTAATTTGTTAATGTGTTGTTTTCAAGTGTACTTTTCTCTGATGAGAAAAATCTCTCATGAAAGGGATATACCATCTTAAAATGCCTAAGCAAAACTTTCCCAATTACATGCTAGCCAATGGCAGACTCATGATGTAGTTAAAACCTGTGAAAAACATATATAAAAATATTTAATAATATATAGTAAATATATAGTAATAAAAAATGCTAAATATCTGAAAGACTACTTACGCAATCTACTTAAACAACAAGGTTGATAGCAATAGACTAAATGCTTTGTAGATGCTGACTGCAGAAAAGTAATATTTCCTTTGCCTTTACTCCCTGACATCCATCCCCTAGGAGAAAAAACAAAACAAAACAAAACAAACCCAAACCAGCAAAATCATAAGTGAAACATTGAGACTTTCTTTACTGGTAGAAAATAATCTTTCTTCTACAAAATGCATGAGTGAGCCTAGTGGTCACAGTGAAGTTTATTACTCAAAACTGATATATTGTTAAGAATATGCAAGCATTCTTAATCTGTGATCATGTATAGCTTCACCTCTGACAACAGCACGGAACTTTATAGACATCTATGGTGGAAAAGTTTGGAGAAATAGTTTTTTTTCAGATTTCTTTATTTTTAAACATGACAGATTTTATGAGCCTTCCAATTCCCACATGTTCTTAATCACCGATTAACTGTCTTTTTAATATCATGGCCTATAGATATAGGTGAGCTGAGCTTGGCTGACAGTCATATTCTCACCCAGATGCACACTCACTACCCCTCCTTAGCAGGGGATGGTGAGAAAATAGGATGAGAAATCTCGTGCGTTGAGAGAACAAGAGGGAGATAGCTACCAATTACTGTAACAGGCACAGAAGACTCAACTTGAGCAAAATTAATTTATTACTAATTAAAATAGATTCAGGTAGTGAGAAACAGAAAGACAAACATTAAAACAGCACCTTTCCCCCACTCTTTCCCAGGCTCAACTTTGCTTCTTCACTCCAGACTCCTCTGCCTCTCTCCCAAATAGCGTAGGAAGGCTGGGAGGGGAGTGGGTATGGTCAGTACATAGAACTTTCTCTCCGCTCCTCCCTTCTTCTAAGATCTTTCCTCTGCTCCAGTGTGTGCTCTCCACACTGTTGTTTTCTGGCCTTTCATAAATACTCTTCCCCAAAGTCACCACCATTTTGGCTGAGAGGCTCAGCTGTGCCCTGCAGTGGGTCCATTTTAGATCCATCTGGAACTGGCTGTGTCTGACATGGGGGAGCCCCTGACCTCCTCCCACAAAGGCCACCCCTGCAATCCTCATGCTACCAAAACCTTGACACCTACACCTAATAGGATGGAGTAGATTTTGGCAAAAAGGAAAAAGAAAAAAAAAAAAAAACCTCTTTAATTTTTATAATGAGCATAATAGAGGATAAGATTATACAAAACAAAAGTTTAATGTACCTAATTCTTATCTATAATCAACGCTTATCTTAATAACAAAAGGAAGAAAACAAACCCTCTGAGGAAATCTATGTGAAACTTACAGAATGTGAAACATATTTTCTGCATATAACTGAATGGATGGAGGCTATGTATAAAAGATTTATCTCTTTATCCAAACTGAATAGTATTTCATTCCTTGGATAGTTGGAAGATTTATTGAGACACTTGTGGCTTTTAGCACTATGCTACAATTAGGAAGAGTATTCGAATATGGACCAAAAAACATGATAAATGATTCACAGTGACTGGTTGTTACTGAAGGCACCCAGTTGATGCACAAAGGACACCTGTAACCTATTTAACTTTCTTCTTTATAAAAAAATCTATGATTGATGAAAAATATTTCTTCAGTCCCTGGGCTTTGGGAAGAATGCCATCAAGTACCAGTTTGAATACCTATCTGTAGCAGGGTTAGGTTGTCCTAATGTAGAAGGTGAAATACAGACTTCGAAGAAGACAGAAGAAAGATTACATTATTGACTAGCTCACTAGTGCAGCTGCAGAAAGAAAGTCCTCCTATTTAACCCAAAGCAAAGATGTAAAGTGAGGATGGCAGATGTTTATTGCAGCAAAAACCAAAAGCTGGTGAATGACCAAAACACAGGTAATTTCTGGGTCAGTAAAGTCTTTTAGTGATTTCCCCAAGAATGTTGCACTGGAATTATTACAATGATCAAAATCATAAAACCATCATCTACATATGCACTCACAGCAATAAACACTTAATGAAATAATTGATTTAATTTACTAATATTCATAAAACCTTGATGAGTCTGAATGCTCAGAATTTTCAAACAAGTTAAAAAATTACACTATGCTTTGTGGTATGCTAACATAAATAATACTGTATCAGGTTCACACATAAAACTAGATTTTTCTGATAAAGCCATAGCAGTGAGGGAGGTTTCCTGCAGCAGGCTATGGAATCTGCTCTATGACCTCAGCTGCACAAAAGCAGCAGAAAAGCCAACAGGTGTTCTCTACAGAAAATTCTGCTCAGAAATTCTGAGTTCATGAATAGACAAAAAAAAATTTTCAAAACTAATATTGGAACATACGTACAGAACAATTCAGTTACCCTTAGGTATCTATCCTGCATTGTCTGTGCCTGACAACTTTCAAAAACATGGTAATTTTTTCAAGTAAAAGCTCATCTACTATTTAATATTGTATTTGTTGGTCCAATAAAATATTTTACGTCTACAAGCAGACAGTGCATGATTTAGACAAGATATCATGTTTTTAAGCAGTTGGACTGATAAATCCCAATAGAATTCAAAGCACGTACACATTTTTTCGTAGGTTTTTAATCTCTAGTTGTCCAAACAACCCCTTGGCATCAGGAATCATCAGTACAAGTTGGTTCTAACCGTATTTTACAAAATTCATAGCTATTCATTAGTTGATGCAAAAAAGGTTTTAGTCTTTCATTAGTTCTTTATTTTTTTTCTCAAAACTACCAAGAAAATATGTAATTTAGCACTAAAATGTCCTAACTATTTTAAATATGTCTTCATTTGAAAAGGCAGTGAATGAATACAAGCACTGAAATACAATCATCTTTTACTTCCACAAAAATTAAACTTCAATGTAATAGAACATTTAGTACTTCATATGAAAAAGTGTGCATTTCAATCTATTCTCTACAGTCAGGAATTTTAACAGAGCTTTTTAATGTTCCTGTAGGTATAAGAAATGAGCAACATTACATGACCTCAGTCAAGACATGTTTTCACTGGTGTAAGTCGATATCTGGTACAATTTGAACTTAGGCTCACAGAATTTTGACTTAGTAGATACATCTTCCCCTCGTGTAGTTTTTGAGCAGCCAAAAGATGTCGTAACTTCCTTAATGGTCTATATTTGCTTGGGCCTACAAAAACAAATATAAATATTTGAAATGCCTAAGCAGGGACATCTAGAGAATTAGCCATTCAGATTATCATACGAAATACTGCATTCTTAGAAATAAAATCATACACAAAAATAAACCCCAAAATGCAAATTCGCAACAAAACAAAAAACCCGGAGCAACAAAAAAAATCCTTGCTTAATGAAGTCATTACATTTTAAAAAATCTTTATGATAATGATAATTAATTCTTTATGTTATTACTACTGTTCCTAAGCCTTTATCTTCAACTTGCCCTCTGTATTGGGTTTACGTGGCAAGGTTTTACAGCAGGGAGGACTGCAGGGGTGGCTTCTGTGAGAAAACTCCAGGATCTGTACCCATCTCAGACAGAGCCAGTTCCAGCAGCTCCAGGATGGACCCACTGTTGGACAAACCTGAGCCCATCGGTGATGTTGGTAATGCCTCTGTGATAACATATTTCAGAACGGTTAAAAAAACACTGCAAAACAGCTGTGACAGAGGAGTGAGAAAATGTGAGAGAACATATATGCAGACACCAAGGTCAGTGAAGAAGGTGGGGGAGGAGGTGCTCCAGGCACCAGAGCAGATATTGCCCTGCAGCTTGTGGTGAAGACCATGGTGAAGCAGGATATCCCCCTGCAGCCCACCGAGTGACATGCTGGTAAAGATATCCACCCTGAAGCCTGGGAAGGACCCCACACTGGAGCAGGTGGATATGCCCTGAAGGAAGCTGCAGCCCTGGAAAAGTTCACACAGGAGCAGGCTCCTGGCAGGAGCCTTGGCCCGTGGAGAGAAGCCCATGCAGGAACAGGTTTTCTGGCAAGAACTGTGACCCTGTGGGGAACGCATGCTGGAGCAATCTGTTCCTGAAAGATTGTATCCATGGAGAGGACCCATGCTGAAACAGTTCTTGAAGAACTGCAGTCTGTGGGAAGGACCCACATTGGAGAAGTTTGTGAAGGACTCTATACCATGGGGAACAGGAAAAGGCAGCAAAGACCGCAAGTCCCCTTCCCTATTCCCCTGTTCTGCTCAGGGGGCAGGATGTAGAATAGTCAGGAGCTGACCCTAGGAAGAAAGGAGGGGTGGGGGCAAGGTGGTTTTAGCTTTGTTTTTATTTTTCCATAGACTACTGTGTTATTAATTGGCAATAAATTAAATTAACTTCCCCAAGTCAAATCTGTTTTGCCTGTGATGGTAATTCATAAGTGATCGCCCTGTCCTTATCGTGACCCATGAGCTTTTTATTGTATTTTCTCCCCCTTTCCTGTTGAAGAGGAAGATTGATAGAGCAACTTGGTGGATACCTGGCAGTGAGCCAAAGTCAACCCATCATACCCTCTTATTTCATTTCCTTCGCCTGCTATTATCTGGCAAAACTTATCATCACTGTCCAGAGGGCTACTCTCTTTATGTCTTATTTAAATTAATTGATAACCCACAGATAACTACAACAGTGCAGTAAAATGGGTATCTTCCTCGATTCTATGAGGGGGAATTACTTTTCCATTTAATATCTTATCAGGAGTACAATGGAAAAAGCCTTTGACTTACAGTACTAAATGGGATAGCTTTTATGGAGGCAAATATAGAAAATAGCAAAAAATTTTGACTACAAGAAACGCAAAAAATTTTGACTACAAGAAACACAAAAAAGACGTATTGTTTTTGTGTTAAGAAGCTAATGACAGCATGTTTCAGATAACATAAAACTTAGTAAGGTATTTGTGGTGCATAACATAAGGTAACTAAATCAGAAACTAATGTTAAGAATCTAATTAATTTTTAGGCATCTTTTTTGTCACTTCACATAGTCTGGACAGAGGGAAGGAAAGGGTCACACAAAGGAATACGAAGAGCAGAATATCTTACAAACCCATTAATTTATACAGTTCCTAGACTTTAACATCTGACATAATTAAAACAGTACATTTCCTATATATTTCCTATATATGGTGGTGGTGGAATTGCACTCTATGTGAGAGAGCATTTGGAATGCATTGAGCACTCACTAGAAGCGGATGAAGACAGGGTCGAGACCTTATGGGTAAGGATTAAGGGACAGGCAAATATGAGGGACACTGTTGTGGGTGTTTATTACAGGCCACCTGATCAGGATGGGGAAGCTGATGAGGCTTTCTACAGACAGCTGAAGGTAGCCTCGCAATTGCAGGCCTTGGTTCTCATGGGGGACTTCAATCACCCCGATATCTTCTGGGAAGACCACACAGCCAGGCATGCACAGTCCAGGAGGCTCCTCCAGTGCATTGATGATAACTTTTTGACACAGGTGGCACAGGAGCCAACAAGGAGAGGAGCACTCCTGGACCTGGTACTGACAAACACAGAGGGACTGGTGGAGGACATTAAGGTCGGGGGCACCCTAGGTTGTAGTGATCATGAAATGATAGAGTTCAGGATCATGGGTGCCACGCACAAAACATCAAGAAGTGAAATTACAACCTTGGATTTCAGGAGGGCTAACTTTGACCTCTTCAAGAAACTGCTTGGAGAGATCCCGTGGGCTAGGGCTCTGGAAGGCAAAGGGGCTCAAGAAAGCTGGTTGATATTCAAAGACCACTTCCTCCAAGCTCAGGATCGATGCATCCTTAAGAGAAAGAAATCAGCCAAGGGACACAGGAGACCTGCATGGTTGAGCAGGGAGCTTCTGAAAAAGCTCAAGTGGAAGAAGGAAGTCTACAATAAGTGGAAGAAGGAACTGACCCCTTGGGAGGATTACAAGAATGCTGACAGAGCATGCAGGGATGAAACGAGGAAAGCCAAGGCCGCCTTGGAATTAAACCTGGCTAGGAATGTCAAGCTCAACAGGAAGGGCTTCTACAAGTATATTGGAAGCAAAAGGAAGACCAGAGAAGTTGTGGGCCCACGGTTGAATGAGACAGGAGCCATGGTGACAGAGGATGTGGAGAAGGCGGAGTTACTGAATGCCTTCTTCGCTTTGGTCTTTACTGCACGGCCCAGCCCTCAGGAGTCCCAGGCACTGGAGGAAGTAACGGGGAAAGAAGAAGACTTCCCTTGGGTTGAGGAGGATTGAGTGAGGGATCAATTAGATCAATGAGATATTCACAAGTCCATGGGCCCCGATGGGATGCACCCGAGAGTGCTGAGGGAGCTGGCGGAAGTCATTGCTGGGCCGCTCTCCATCATCTTTGAAAGGTCCTGGAGACCAGGAGAGGTGCCTGAGGACTGGAGGAAAGACAGTGTCACTCCAGTCTTCAAAAAAGGCAAGAAGGAGGAGCCAGGGAACTACAAGCCGGTCAGCCTCACCTCCATCCCTGGAAAGATGATGGAACAGCTCATTCTGGGTGTCATCTCAAGGCATGTGGAGGAAAAGAAAGCTATCAGACGTACTCAACATGGATTCACCAAGGGGAAATCACGTCTGACTAATCTGATAGCCATCTATGATGGCATGACTGGATGGATAGATGAGGGGAGGGCGGTAGATGTGGTCTACCTTGGCTTGAGCAAGGCGTTCGACATGGTCTCCCACAGCATCCTCATAGGGAAGCTTAGGAAGAGTGGGCTAGATGAATGGACAGTAAGGTGGATAGATAACTGGTTGAAAGACAGAGCTCAGAGGGTTGTGATTAGGGGCACAGAGTCTAGTTGGAGGTCAGGGATGAGTGGTGTTCCCCAGGGGTCAGTACTGAGTCCAGTCCTCTTCAATATATTCATCAATGACCTGGATGAGGGGAGAGAGTGCACCCTCAGCAAGTTTGCTGATGACACAAAGCTGGTGGGGGGTGGCTGACACACCGGAAGGCTGTGCCGCCATACAGAGAGACCTGGACAGGTTGGAGATTTGGGCAAAGAGGAACCTTATGAAATTCACTAAAGGCATGTGTAGGGTGCTGCACCTGGGGAGGAATAACCCCATGCACCAGTACAGGTTGGGGGCTGACCTGCTGCAGAGCAGCTCAGCTGAAAGAGACCTGGGAGTCCTGGTGGACAACGGGATGACCATGAGCCAGCAATGTACCCTTGTGGCCAAAAAGGAAGGCCAATGGCATCCTGGGGTGCATCAAGAAGAGTGTGGCCAGCAGGTCAAGGGAAGTCATTGTCCCCCTCTACTCTGCCTTGGTGAGGCCGCACCTGGAGTACTGTGTCCAGTTCTGGGCTCCCTGGTTCAAGAGGGACAGGGAACTGCTGGAGAGGGTGCAGCAAAGGGCTACCAAGATGATGAGGGGACTGGAACACCTCTCGTATGAAGAAAGACTGAGGGATTTGGGTCTCTTCATTCTGGAAGAAAGACCTCTGAGGGGGGATCTTATCAACACTTACAAATACTTAAAGGGTGGGTGTCAGGAGGATGGGGCCAGGCTCTTTTCAGTGGTGCCCAGGGACAGGACAAGAGGTAATGGGTGCAAACTTGAGCATAGGAAGTTCCACCTAAACATGAGGAGGAACTTCTTTCCTTTGAGGGTGGCAGAGGACTGGAACAGGCTGCCCAGAGAGGTGGTGGAGTCTCCAACTCTGGAGACATTCAAAACCCAACTGGACGCGTTCCTGTGTAACCTGCTGTGGGTGACCCTGCTCTGGCAGGGGGGTTGGACTAGATGATCTCCAAAGGTCCCTTCCAACCCTATGATTCTATGATTCTATTTTAGATTCATCGGTCTGCCAGGTAAATGAATGAGAAACTTCCTACAGCCACTTAAACGAAACTTAACATTTTTTAACTCGTCTGAATAACAGTAATGCCCAATTCATTATGTTAGTCTTACACTATAGTATTCACACACTTCAATAACACCAATTAATTCTATAAGTCACTTATATTTATGTTCTCAAAATCCTGTCAAAATTCTGTTTGCTTTATGTATACATGTAAAAATTGTATGAACAGGAAACTCTGAAGTACGAATACTGAGACAAAAGTTCTTCATATGCAAATCAAGCCCAAGTATCGTGGCCTCAAAATGGCAGTATCAGCAACATTCCCAAGAAAGTAGTAAAGCTATTCATACACAGAGAAATATGTAGATATGTGACTGATCAAAAAAACCCTACTGTGGAAGAAGGCTCAGAGGAGATGAGCACAGGTGATGAAGCTATGCAGCTCAGGGTAGAATATGGGGAGTTGTCACAGCTGCTGAAGGAGATAAACTTACCTCAGTACAAAGGGGACCAAAGGGTGGTAATAAGAGCATTGCTTTAAACAAATGGATCAGCTGTATCTTTATCAGTTGGGTGGATCAGCTGATTATGTAAAAGTCCTCCCCTGAGTTATTCCCTTCCCTTCCACTGAGGAAAGCTCCTCCTGTCCGTCTCAGTGTACACACTTTTCTGCGTTTTGAAGCTCCCACTCCTAGGGGACTCACACTACTAGTGCGAGGCTTTCTCATCCTGAAGAGGTTCACAAGTATGAATTAAATCCTGAATGTTTTACATAAGAACCTAATGAAGCACGGAAATTCAATTAATAGGTCCCTTTGACTTAATCTGTATTCTTAAATAAAATAGGTATCACAGACAACTGGTATGTCATAGGTCCTGTTTGTAAAACTAGAGTCTCTTTCCCTGCTTCTGCTTTTGTCTAATATGGCTACCTTGGCTGTTGTCTACTAAGTATGGTTTCTGGTCTGTGGTATTCTTTGAATCATGCTTTGCTATTGTCTGTGAGGCTGTTAGTTGGCACTGGTCAAAGATACCTTACTGATCTTTTTAACAGCATTCCGGTCCTACTGTGTGGTTGTTGTCCTGCTTAATTTGCTAGTGTAGAAGTAATCTTCTGTTTATAAAGTCCACGTGATTTTCACTCTATCAGCAAGCAAGAAGTTCTTTCCTAGCAGTTTCTACTTTGGTTTGGGGAAAATTATTTCCTTCATACAGGTTTCATGGCTCTAAAACTTTGCACTTTCCTAGATTTTCTCACATAATGATAGGCTAGATTTTATTTGTTTGTTGTTTGGGTTGTTTTTTTAGTTGATTTGTTGATTTTGATTTGTTTGCTATTCAAAAAGGCTTTTAACATATTCATTTTAATTGGTATGGTGTGTCTGCTGAGGTAATCATCAATTTTAATGTCCAAGTACATGTGGAATATCTTTTCCCACATTGAGAAAAGTACAATTAGATACAGAGTGAGATATACTCCACAGGAAAGTGAGCATCACAGTTGCCATCAACTAGGAAATCTTAAACTGAGTAAAATTAACAGGAAGCATGTTTCCTGCTAAGGGAATGAGCTAAACAAGTTATAGATGTCAAAAACATTCTGAAAAATTAAAGCTGACTGTAAATTCTGTTGTGTATTTATGGTATGATGTACAAGAAAATGAAGACAATATTTGATCTGCAACACAACATTTTATCGTATAAAGCATGTATGTTACTTCGCCATATTTGAATCTTCATATTCCAGTGATGTTCACAGAGTTATGACACACGGATGCACCTCTGAATACATCCCCTTCTCATCCCGAGCCTCCTTCAAACTCTCCTGGAAGTATTCATGCTAATTTTGCCTCCTGAACTAGGATTTCTTAGGTGAGAAATACATCTTAAAAAGAAGGGATGTCTACCTCAAGCTTCACACACCACACCCTGCTGCCTCCCTGATAGCCAGTGGAAATAAATAAATACTTTTAATAAGAATTCATTTTTCTGATAACTAATCCAGATGGTGAAAATTGGATGGATTAACTCTGAACTTAAAGAGTTTTATTGGGCAAATCTTGGGGTTTTTTTTACAATTTTTGACCCAGGCTCAAATGAAGAAACGTTCTTTTTTTCTCTTTTCTCTCTTTTTCTCTCTCTTTTTTCCATTTTTTCTCTTTTTCACTTTTTTCCCTCTTTTCTCTCCTCTTTCCTCTCTCTCTCTCTCCTTCCCCCCATCCTTATCACTATTTATGTTATTATTCTTGTTATGCTTTAGTTATCTAATTCAGGGAACTTCCTTGTAAAGAAATGCTCTGTATCTCAGAAGTCTTTGTTATTAGAAGCTTCCATTTTAATCAGTGATAGCAAGTTGCATTTATTCAGTAGAAGCTGACATCTACCATTATTTTTTCTTTTTCTTTTTTTTTTTTTTGTATTTCACAGGTATTTTATTTTGTGCCCTGCAGTATATATTGACATAACTCTGAGAAATTATTATTAGACAGTGAATTTCAAAGCTATTATCTATGCTATTAGCTCACAGTCATGGACTCTATACAGTCTTAAATACAAGCTATTAATCTAGTGATTTCTGTGTACAAATCATGATATATGATTACTGAAGTCTATCAATGTTACAAGAAAACAATTAGCAGTAACAGCCTGCCAGGAAAAGACATGCAAATTAATAAACAAAGTGGTCATCTAAATTGAAAAACATTAACAAGGACAAAGAGGAAGCACCTCATTCTCCTGCCTCAGCATGAATGTCCTGGCCCAATTCTGGAGAGCAAGAAAGCGTGCACTTGTGAAGAATCAATAAACAGAAATAAATCAAACCAAACAAGTCAAGAAACAAACAGGTTACAAGTCTAGGGAGAAACAAAACTAAAGAAAAGCTTTACCCAGGAGAAGCTGCCCTGGGTGTACCTGCTTGTTCTATTAGAAAATAAAACCAGGAGGGTCAAAAGTTCAGGGACTAGCCCAGTGGTGAAATCAATATCAATTACAGAGGGAGATGGCTTGGCTAAGAGGCTCACATCCCATGCTAAGACACCAAGGCAGCAAAGAAAGGATCTGTTAAATACAAATCAATAACTGCATTTTCATTTCTTACTTTTCTTAGTGGCTTTTTACAGCTGAAAATGCCCATGATCCCAAGGCATCATTTCAGTCCAACCCAGGGCTGCCAGTTCCTACACCAGGACATTGCAGCAGTGCTGATCTCCAGCTCCACCAGAGCTCTGCTCTGCCCAGCCATGGAGGGGTCTGCTAGAGCAATGTCTGACCCACAGGCTGACGTCCCAACCCGGCCCCATTCCATCCCCATCTCCATGGCCCTGCTGTCCTGTGGCTATGTCTGACCCTGTTTCCCCTCATCGAGCCTGAACCTGACACCCACCCATGGGCTGACATCCCAGCCTGGACTTGGCTTGGCCCCATCCCCACTTCAGTGGACAAGAAGAGAGACTCAAAAACTCTGCTCTTCTCCAGGTTTAAAATTAGAAACAAAACAAAACAAAACAAAACAAAACAAAACAAAACAAAGAAGTAGAAATTAGTAAAATATTATAAATAATTTACACCACATGACCCCCCCACTACTTTATAGTGTTACATTGAACTAACAGTACAGTGTTTCAATTTGCAAAGTGAAAGACAGCAAAGCTAGGAGAACTTCATATGATCAATTTCAAATGAGTATTTTTGAAAGCTTTTTACGGTACAGATATGCAAAGATTAAACTTCAGACTTTGCAATGTATCTTAAACTCAAAGCAAAACATTTCCATTTCATCGCAAGATGATGGAGACACTCAGCAAGGAATCCTTATCTTGACCAAATCACCATCTACACATACTTTGCTGTCACCATTGGATGAACTCATTAATACACAGGTTTTGATGAAGCACTTTAAAAGAACTTAGTTTTTTATGAGTATTTTCAGCTACAGTGTATGTGGGATGGAATCATTTTACGTGGAGGATCCTGAGGAATCCTGAAATCATGAGAGAACAATTTAGTTTGAATGAGCAGTGAAACCTGTAGAAAAAAGTTTAATACCCTATTTGTCAGATCCTGCTTCTGCCCAGTTAGGATTTTCCAAATGGAGCAGCCTTCTACTATCCACATGGATTAGAATGTGAATGAGAATGGGAACAATATGTTAGGAAAAAAAAAAAAATGTTGAGCTTTCCAAGGATTTTGATTGTTGGGAATGTCTCCTTTGGAGTTTTTGATGTTATGCTAATTAATTTTGTCACAGTGAATCCAAAGAAATATAAAATTAATGACTACTTTATTAAATATCCTAGTATAAACAAGTAACCAAATAGTATGAAGAAAAAATATGATAAATGTGGCCTAATTAGCATAAAGGAAAGTAAAATAAACTCAAATGATTTCCACAGTCTTATTAACTATGTGATAATGCATATTCGATTGACAAGAAGTGTTGATATAGGTATTATCATAGCATTAATTTGACAAAGAGCCAAGCAGCTCCAGAGATTTGTTTTAATGGACTTTAAAGCCATTAATGGTACTGATTAAGGAGCATCTCATTATGAATACCAGCATTTTACAGTTCGACCCTGAGATAGAGTTTCTTTTGTTTTCTTGAAGACTTTGAGTCACCAAAACATAAAAGGAAGGAAATGACAATTACTCTTCCCTGTTCTACAAAGTGAGCTACATGTTTAAAAGGTAGGCACAAATTTATGTAGTTTAAATGACCTAGTGTAATTGCAACATTAGTATTAGGTACTGGTAATAGATTGATTTGGGAAATCATAGTAGGAATTTTATTTTGAAACTGTTAATCTCTAGGGTATGTAACATTTTGATTTTTTTTTTTCTTTTTCAAAAAGGGTAAATGGATTTTATGCATCATTTATACTCATTCTGACTTGATACACTGTTTTGGTTCTGTCCTGTTCTGTCCATAGATATTTGTATTTGCAGGAGTTTGAGTTGGCTTTAAGACTGTAACAGACTTTTAAAAGATTATTAAAAAAAAAAAAAAAACTCCAAAAAAAAACCCCCAAAAAAACCCCAAACAACTCTCCCCGTCTTTTTCTTTTCTATCTCTGTGATAAATGCTCTGCTGTCATTTGCCTACAAATCTCTTTTGATTATGATGAACAACTTGATTAAGCTGTTAATAGTATTCTCAGCTTTTTCAATCATGACCTCAAAGATGAGAAAGATTTCTCCCAGATAAAAACAAACACACACACCAAACCAACCAGACTTAGAATGTGGCATTTCTGATATAAAGGAAAATAGATCCAACTTCCTTATCTTTAGAACTAATAACTAAATGTATTTCACAGAAATATATACTTTATGTTTACTGTTGCAATAATAATGAATGATTGACTTTGTGCTTCCAGGTGGAGGAATTCCAGGACCAATAGTTTAAGGCCACAGACAAGAAGAGGAAGAAAGGAGAGAAGGAGGGTGGGGAAAGACTGGGTCCATTTACTTGAGATCAGAAAAAATGCAGTTTTCTCTGAGTCTTTGTGAAAAAACAACAATGAGCAAGTAGAGAATATTCTTCTGCCTTTTGGGAGTGAAACATATGATAGAAAACATGAAGACAGCTGCTCTTAGATATTAAGGAATAAATGCTTTACTTGCTATGCTAATATATTTGACTATTTTGAAAACAAAATTAAAACCATTAAGAACAACTTTAAAAACAGAACTCCAGTGTTCTTCTTTATTCCAAAATTTTAATAATTCCTCACTTATAATGCCTCACTTATTCTTACGAAATAGAAAATTAGTTCCATTGGACAAATTATATTCATAATTATTGTCTTTTAACATTAGATAATATCCTGGGCACAGATTATTGTGTTTCATCTTCTATAAAAACAAGCTGTGTAGTGGCAGAAAACACAACAGTAAGATAATGTTGTTATATTAAGTAAATAATTCCATTACTGAATATTTTCACAGTCTGGTTAGGCTTTATTCAGTGCTTGGCTGCAGCAAGCCATAGAACTTTTGGTACAGCAATATTTATAACTAACAGTAATAATATCTTGAAAGAAGAAATTGCTTTTCCATTTTCCTTCTTGTAAAAATTCTATATATTTATATCTGTATTATAGACAACATAAGACATGAGGTATCTATAACTGAGTTTTCCCAGACTTCTTCAAAACTTCTTCAAAAAAGAGAACAATCTATTTTGATTTGCCAAGTATTTGAACATTTACATTTCACAATCTGCCTCATACTGATTCTTTTCTGGTAAGTTTCATTTGGCAGTGTTTAGCTTAGTTTTAAGAATTGTTTTCCTTTTCCTATGGCAAAGGATTTTTGCAATCTTTTTGTAGAGCAATACTTAGATTACAGACTTGAAATACTGATAAAAGGGATATCTTTCCAGATTTGTGCAGAAACTGAGAGTAAGAGGGTAAGGTTAGCTCTTCTCAGTGGTCTCATCACTCACATGCAAGAAACAGGAAGGGGAAAGCAAACTGATTTGCCTATAGGTAAGACCACTATGGAACCAGGAAAAGCAGCTTGGCATAGACTTGAAGACCTGGAAGGGTGTTTTTCAACAATCACAGTTCACTAAATTGCAGAATCACCAAAACAGAAGAAATTAAGGCACAACCTGGCGATGGAGAGGGTGAAATAGAACAGAACAGAAAAGAATAGAACGGAATGGAATGGAATGGATAAATAGTTGGATAAACAGAATGGATAAATAGATAAATACTGCTTGGAAGGTACCTAAAATGATCATCAGTCCAACTGCAAGTTGGAGGCTAGAAGCTAACAAATAATGTTGGAGAAGCTTGGAACACCTAGACTGGGAGTAAATTGTTCAACAATTATTCAACAACATTGTCTTCCACAACCTGGACCTAGATTTAGCAATTCGTTACTCACCTCTTTCTGCATCTGTTCAACAAAAAAGCTGCAGCCTATGGCTTTTATCACTTAGACAATTAGCTTACGGAGTAGTATGAATCTGTATTGCAAATTCAAATGTCTAAAATTCTCAGATGATACAACTTGGAAGGCAGGATAATAAAACATTTGCCTGCTTTTCATTTTGCACTTAATCTAAGAAAATGATGGTGAAAAGACCACAGTAAAAAGTCTACAGTTTCAGATCATGACCTGAAGGACATAAAATTTCAGAATTAAGTTTTGTCAGTCAAAAGTAATTGCTTCTGTCTTGCCTTATGCATAGATATCTCTTGAAAGCAGCATTAATTACAGAATCAGAATCTGTTCCGGACCTTCTGGAGGCTGCCTGGTCCAATCCCGCCTGCTTAAGGGCAGTGTCATCCCTGTCTCCGCTGCCCCCACCCCTTTAGGACCCCATAGAGCAGGCTGCCAAGGACTATGCCCAGGTGGCTTTTGAATATTTCCAAGGAGGGAGACTCTACAAGCTCTCTGGGTTACCTATGCAACTGCTTGGTCACCCTCACAGTAAAAAGTGCTTCCTTACATTCAGATGGAACTTCCTGTGTTCAGTTTGTGCCTATTGCCTCTGGTCCTGTCATTGGAAGAGCCTGGCTCCATCTTCTTTGCACCCTTCCTCCTGGTATACATATACATTGATGAGATCTCCTTGAGTCTACACTTCTCAAGGCCAAACAGTCCCAAATCTTTCAGTCTTTCCTTATAGGAGAGATGCTCCAGATCCTTAGTCACCTTAGTGGCCCTCTTTTCGACTTTCTCTAGTATGTTTATGTCTCCCTTCTACTGGGGAGCCCAGAACTGGACACAGTATTCTGGGGGTGGCTTCACCAGTGCTGAGTAGAGGGGAAAGATCTCCTCTCTCAACCTGTTGGCAACAATCCTCCTAATGCAGCCCTGGGTACCATTAGCTTTCTTTGCAGCAAGGGCATGTTGTTGGCTCATATTCGACTTGGTGTCCACCAGAACCTCCAGGTCCTTTTTTGAAAAACTGCTTTCCATCTGGTTTGGAAAAATTATGTCCCCCAGAAGGTACTGGTGCCATTGTTCTTCCCCAGGTGCAGGATTTGGCCCTTCCCTTTGTTGAACTTCATGAGCTTCCTGTCGGCCCGTTTCTCCAACAATTACATGATCTTCGACAATTACATAAATTACCTGATGTACATGATGTACATATTTTTTTCCACATAAATGCCAGACTTTTTTCACAGTGGAAATGTCCAAGGCTTAACATGTTTTAGATCTATATAAGAAATCAGGCTTCAAATTGCAGAATACCTTTTCTAGAAACTGGAAAGTTTGTATTTCATGTGGCATGAAGGAAGAGACAGGATCCTCTTACAGTTGACACAGATAGAGGTTTTCTGTTGCAATACTGCTGAACACTTAAAAGAGCATCTGAAGCTTATGATAGATGCTTTTGGGATACAAAATATGATCAAAGAATGCTAAAGGCCTGTGCTGGGTTGATCTTGGCTGCTGCCAGACTCCCACCTGCCTGTTCTTTCATTCCCTCTCCTCAAAAGGGCAGGGGATATATAAACAGAACAAACTAAACCACCTTTCCCCTACCTCCTTTTTCCCATGTTCAGCTTCACTCCTTCAGTGGTGATTTGGAGAGTAGCTGTGTGGGTGAGTTGTTGCTCATCTTTCTTACTATCTTACTAAAGTTTGGTTTAGAATGTGATGTGAGACTCCATTACTGTTCCACACCCCGGCTCTGATGAGGGGCCTTCCCATGGGCTGCAGTCCTTCAGGAAAAACCCGCTCCAGCACAGATTCTCCACAGACTGCAGTGTGGATATCTGCTTAGGTGTGTCCTATCCATGGCCTGCAGGGAAATACCTACTCTGCATGAGCACTGTCTTCCCCTCCCTCTTCTCTGACCTTGGTGTTCTCAAGACTGTTTCTCACACTTCTGTTTTTTTCTTTACTCCTCACACACTGCTGTGTGGCATTTTGCCCTTTCTTAAACATGTTTACACAGAAGCACCACCAGCTTCACTGATGGGCTCAGTTGTGTCCTGTGGTGGGTCCATTGCAGAGCTGCTGTGTCTGGCACAGGACAACCACTGGCCTCTTCTTGCAGAGGCCACCCCTGAAGCTTCCCAGCTACCAAAATCTTGCGACCTACACACAATGCAAAGCCCTAAGAATTACAGTCTATGTATCTTAAAAAAATGCAATGCATTTATGAAAAAGGCTGAATATATCTGATGTGAGATACCTAAATCTACCTACCACTGCATGAAAAAGGTTCAGTTTGCTCTGTGTCCAAAGACGCACCCCACTGAAATCTGGTTTTGTCAGAATTTCTCCCCACAGTGCTCATCATCCGCTCCATCAAGTTTCCTTCTCCTGGTGGTGCAGATATCCAACTTTCTCAGGGTCCAGAGAAGCTGAGAAGTTTGTGCAGTCTCAGATGGAGGAAGTGTGAATACAAAGATGGCAGTGTTCAGTCTTGCAAAGCAGCAATGTATTAAAGAAGGGTGAGATCAGACTCCCTGGTATCACTGGAGTGGGAAAGAATGAGACAGAGGCTAACAGTAGGAGGTTACCTAGCTATGGCCCCACCACCCATGTCAGTGTCAGCATGTAGGTTGTGGTGAGTGGTGAAGGGCCGGTGAGGAGGCACTGATTGTCATGCATCCTAGTCTTCAAGCAGTCTCCTTTGTGGGGCAGGCAATGAGGTATAATGGAGAGTCTGGACCCCACAGGAGCCACCTCTTTTGCAATCTCAAGTGGCCTTTGGTGTAGTCCTTGGTTTCTATGGTATGGTAAAGTGGAGAGTGACAGTCCAGAGTGCTCAGGTGGTAGTTTTGGCAAAAATGTCAGCAGTGATGATGCAGGTTTTAGCAGACTGTGAAATCTGACACACTCCAGAATTACTGGTCCTTTCCCTTTCACAGGCACTCACCAGAAAATAGAGGTAGAGCTGCAAGAAACGAGAGACCCTTCTTCTGTGACAGTGAGTGGTTTCTGCTGATAAAGCCATAGGACATGGGTGGGAATGGTCACCTTCTCACTGCTGCCGATACTGGAGTCAGGTACAGCAGAGACAGATCCTTGATATGAACCTGTATGGCAAAACTTTATTATTTTTACCCTACTTTATAATGGAATTAGAGCCACTCAAAGTATATATGCTCCCATGTAATATCTGCTAGAATAAGTACTATACATAATGACTTTATGAAGTCATTAGGCAAGTGTATCTAGAATATTTTGAGCTACAAAACCAACACAATTATATACTTTAAGCATACACAAGAGTGGTAATGATTTATGTAAGTCATCTTCGAAGACATTTAGGAGTTTCCTAGAGAAAATGGGAAATAAAATACAAACAATATTCCTGTAAAAAAAAAAAATCATAAATAGCTTCAAAATGATTGAGGAATGAAATTCTGAACCATTAAACGGTGAATTGCCCTTGGCTAAAGACAATAAGGAGCTTTTATATTCTTATATATTGAGGCAATGAAGAAAGTTGCTTATTAAATCCTAAGGCCTTGAAATTTTTTCTTCAATACAATACTGGCTTATTTCTGAAAGAAAGAAAAAAAAAATAAAACACAAACAACCAAACAACACAAAACCAAAACGTCAGCAAGTCCTGGTTAAAACACATTTTGCCTCATATCTGATTAATATATCTAATTAAGATTCAGAGGAGTTGAGAAACAGATTTTAAACACAGAATTATTTTATTCATTAAGGAAAAAGTGCTTAAATGTCACAAGTGCACATCCCAAGTGAAATATGATTGCGCTTGAAAAACAATGTTTACAAAACATGTTACAAATTCCAGACTACCCTGATTTTTCTCCTTCTTTGCCAGCTTTATTCACTCCAAACTTTAAATACTTATTTCAATACCAATCAGACTGTTAATTGAATAATTTTTGAAATGGAGATTATACCCCATTGGAAAACCCTGTCAGGAGAGTGTTTTGAAATACTATATTTAAATAATGAAAAAAAAAAAAAAACCAACAACACCAGAGGTGGGAAAAAAAAAAAAAGCTTATTGAATATTTCTAAGGACTAACCAGTTCACCTTCATTTTCTCCCTGTGTAGACAAGATACTAGCTAAGTGGGCACAAAATCCTGACCATAGAGATTCCCACGGAAGTGTCACAGCTCAAGTATGTGATCATGAATCCAAGACTGAAAAGGACGTCTTCAGTTTCAGTCTAAAAATGGAACCAAACTACTGTTGCACGGCTGCTCATTTCTTTATTTATTTTCTAATGAGATAATGTAACCTATACATCACCTTGTCAAAGCACTGTGGAAGCTGCATTGAGTGGGGCGTGGCATACATTCAGGTAAGCAGAGTTTACATTAATGGTAATAATGGAATCATAGGATAATCCAGGTTGGAAGGAAGTTCTTGAGGTCCCTAGGCCAACCTCCTGCTTAAAGCAGCATCAGCCACTGAGGTTGCTCAGGGCCCTGAACAGTTGAGTTTTGAATATCTGGAGGGATGGATCCTTCAAAACCTCTCTGGGAAACCTGCACCAGCGTTTGACTACCCACGTGCAGAAAAATTGATTCCTTAGAGAGTCAAAGTCTCCCATGTCATTTGCTTGAGTCATTTGCTTCTTGCTCTTTCACTATGCATCTCTGAAAGAGACAGGATCTCTTTTTCTCTATACTTCCACCAAAAACTAATTAGTTGTAGACAGCAAAAAGGTGTCACTGAAGCCTTCTTTTCTGCAGGCTGAACAAACTCTTCTCTCAGCCTCTCCTTGTCTTTCATGTGCTCTAGTTCTTGGATCTTCTCAGTGGCCCTCCACTGCACTCACTCCAATATGCCCTTGTCTTCTTGTATTGAGAAGACCATTTTGGACACAACATTGTAGATGCATTTTCTCTAGATGCCGGGAATCATCACCTCCCTTGACCTGCTACCCTCTTTCTCTTACAACCCGAATGCCATTGGACCTCTTTGCTATAAGGGCATATTGCTGGCTCATACTCAACTTATAGAATCATAGAATTTGTTGGGTTGGAAGGGACCTTTAAAGGTCATCTAGTCCAACCCCCCTGCAGTAAGCAGGGACATCTTCAACTAGATCAAGTTGCCCAGAGCCTCATCAAGCCTGGTCTTGAATGTCTCCAGGGATGGGGCCTCCACCACCTCTCTGGGAAACCTGTTCCAGAGTCTCACCAACCTCGTTGTAAAGAACTTCTTCCTAATGTCTAATCTAAACTTACCCTGCTCTACTTTAAAACCATTGCCCCTTGTCCTATTGCTACATGCCCTTGCAAACAGCCCATCCCCAGCTTTCTTACAGGATCCCTTCAGGTACTGGAAGGCCTCTGTAAGGTCTCCCCGGAGCCTCCTCTTCTCTGGGCTGAACAACCCTAGCTCTCTCAGCTTGCCTTCATAGGAGAGGTACTCCAGCCCTCAGATCGTCTTTGTGGCCTTTCTCTGGACCCGCTCCAACAGGTCCATATCCTTCTTGTGCTGAGGGCTCCAGAGCTGGACACAGTACTCCAGGTGGCGTCTCACGAGAGCAGAGTGGGAGAATGGCCTTTCTGGATCTGCTGGCCACGGTTCTTTTGATGCAGCCCAGGATGTGATTGGTCTTCTGGGCTGCAAGTGCACATTGTTGGCTCATGTCCAGCTTTTCATCCACAAGTACCCCCAAGTCCTTTTCTTGCAGGGTTGCTCTCTATCACATCGTCCCCCAGCCTGTATTGATAATGAGGGTTGTCCCGACCCAAGTGTAGGACCTTCCACTTGGCCTTCTTGAACTTTCTGTCAGTCAAGACCCCAGGTTCTTTTCCTCAAAGATGATTTTAGCCACTTAGCTCCCAGCCATCATTGTTGCAGGGGGTTATTCTGACCTTGGTTTAGGTTGCCTTTGTCCGTGTAGATCTTCACAAGGTTTCTGTCAGACCATTTCTACAACTTCTCCAGCTCCCTCTGAATAGCAGCCCTACCACACCAGCATACTGAGTCCTCTTTTCAGCTCAGTATTATACGAAAACTGTCTGAAGGTCCATTCTGTGCCACTATCCATGTCTCTAATAAAGGCATTAAACAGCTCCAGCCCCAGTACTGATCCCTGCAGGGAGTTACTAGTAATCAGACCATGACTCAGGAGTTCAAGGGAAGCTTTGCAAATGAATCACTGTGAATATATCCCTACCAGCTGACAAAGTTTTACACGTGATGAAGTCTGGTTGTATGGAATATATTATAATTCTGTGACTGAGTACCAAGTTGGATTAATTTGTATTTATCTGTGTAATGCATGGTCTTGGTTGTTCTGGTCTTTAACATTCGAAAACACTTTTTGGATGACATTCGTAGAATGTCATTCATAAAAACACACAAACAAACAAACAAACAAAAACCAAAACCAAACTCAAAACCAAAACCAGGGTCAGAGTAACTAAATGACAGCAGTAGATAAATGTCTTATCATACTGGATCAGAAGCAATCTAAAAATATGAACCAGAACAGGATATTAAATTAGTCAAGGGCTGAGAAAGGTCATTATCATTTTACGTGTGGCACAAATTAGGTATTGTGGAAATTAAAAACCTGAAATATCTTTAGTGGTGTAAAAATCATCCCTAATCCTCTGATGTGCATTTTCCGCATAGCCTCCATGTGGGGAAATAGTAGATATTTGTCATTATTATTGCTAGTCTCAAGAATGACTTTCTTAGAAAAATAGCAAGCTGAGAGTCCAGTTGGCTTAGAAATCTTCCCCCTAATTGTCTGACTGTATCTTTCAAAGATAATGACATAAAAGTATAATGTGACTTATTTCATTATTATCCTACCACTTCAGTGACACATATTGCCAAATCTCAGGATTTAAAGCTGCATACAACCATGTTAAGTGGCTAAGAAGAATGTTGGTTATTCTAAATGGTAGGAAGAGGGACAGCGTTTTGCATTTGAAAACAAATTCTAATGACAACTTTTTTTAATGGTCTATTGTTTAAATATGTAAATAATTTGTAATTAAAGCATTAAATAAAAGTACTTAAAGTGGAATTAAAACATGAAAGCAAAAAAATAAATTTAATTATCCATTTTTTCAGTGTATAAATTATACAAAAATAAATTTATATTTTCAAATCCTTAGCCTAGATTCCATCGCACTTTAGCCACTTAAGAGAGGCAACCAAGGCAGGATTTTATTAGTCAGAGCTCCATTTAAATCAAAATAAAATGACTGGAACCTCCAGAGGGCAATTAAAAGAAAATGTATAAGGTAGCCTATCCCTTACAGATAAAAGGTTTGGCAAATATCAAACTTTCTCAGTGGGAGATAATACACGGATTTTTTTCCACTGTTTTTAAATATATTTGATATGAATTCCATCTACAAACAATGGTGTTATGGGGTGTTCATTTCTGGGTCAGAAAAAGAAATAAGAATGGATTCCGAGAGCGATATCTGGGGCCTCAATGTAGGAATATTTTTGTCTCTTGATATGAGACCTTGCTATTTTTTTCCCCATGTAATTGAAAGTGTTCTATAGCAGGTGAATACAGTGGAAATACTGCATTAGGATAGTAAGTGTGATATTCTTAAAAGTCACTGCACCAGATACAAACATAGATAGCATAATTTAAGTACCAACTTGCATTACACAAAGACCAGGTCAAGCTGTAAATCACTTATTGTACTGTCATTTATCCAATCACACTTGTGGCAGATGCACCTGCCCTGATAAAGACCTGACAAAGACTTAACCTAAGAAAGACCCCACAAAAGACTGAAAAAGACTTGCCACCACAGCTCTTGTCACACCCACATGGTGGTGGTCAGCATGTACCTTTCAGTTAAAAGGTGAGGAAGTTGGGGTCCTCAGCCAATGAGGGGGCTAAGTGACCATATATGATCACAGAACAGATTCCATTAGGGTATAAACAGAGCCCTGATGGAGAGCCATTTTTAGTTGATCCTCCCAAGAGTAGCAGGTCTGCAGTCAGGGACTTTTCCCTTGGGTTGGGATGCCACCCAGTGAAACTCCTCGAGGTTTAGAGCCCTCCCTTATTAGGTGAGTGATTGTGCATTTTGGGTCACCAGCCATAAACCTTAAGAATTCTTATCTAGTTAGGTAGTATTAACTCTTGAATGACATTCTGAACTTGTGGATTGTTAGTTTGTTGGAGTCTCAAAGCAGTTTTAGTTAGAGTAAAACTTAGTTTGATTTTGTTATCGTCTTCTAAAAATAAACCCCTGTCTAGTTTGTTAGTTGGTCTGACTTGGTTTTGTGAGGTTCCGTGACAACACTGTAAAAAGAAACCCATATACTAGAATATGAGCAATCACAATATAAAGATTGTGTATAGGAACTGGTGTATTTTTTAACAGCCCCAGAATTTCCAAAGCCACATACGGTTGTCCCAAATCTTGTTCTTCTGTCATCTCCACTTTGATTGCCTTTTTTGAATACTTTCCAGCAAACAATGATTTTTCTGGTGTCAGTCAGAAGTGTTGTAGAGCTCACGGAGCTCAAGGTGGAAAACAACCTTTGAGCCCGCAACTGTATTTCAGGGGCATATCCAAAAGGTTTATATCACAAACATCTACAGTGATACACTTGGGAGAGAACAGGGAAAGCAAGAGAACAAGTGGAAGGTAGACTTGTACATTCTACTGTAGTTCCATATTCTGGAATGAAAGGTGGAAAGCTAGGAAGCTAAAATCAAAGCAGATTATTTTTTATTATTTTTTTTAGCAGTGTTAAACTGGCTAGAGATTGTTTCTGAGAAGTCATAATTGCTAGATCCTCACCAAGCTCCAAAAAACTGCAAGGAAACCTGATCAAAATTAAATGACTCCAAGTGCTTTGGTGAATTCTGAGTTAAGAATTTGGAGACAATAAGGCTATAAAGATTCATTCAGAGGCTTTAAAAGAAAAGCATGCTATCGCACATTTTATTGATGCAGTTTGCAAGCAGCACCACCAAGTTACTCTTTTTATCAGAGGATGTTTAAAAATGCATGTCCTTCTGAGACTGTGGATAATTTTTTTTGCTATCTGGTCACAAGGAAAATCTGCTCAACTCGTGTTTTAAATCAAATCAGCATTGAAGCAGTTTATTGATTTATAATGACATGTAACTAACTGGAAATACATGAACTATATATTTAGAATCAACACCCTTAATACAAAAGACAAATCATGATTATAGATAAATTAGGAGATGGTAATAAACACCTACATATTTATAAACACCCTTCTAGAGCTAATTCCACAAAGATCTAGCCCCAGCACACACACAAAAACACACATACACCCCTTAGATATGGGAGTTGCCATCACCCCTTCCCCACTTTTGCATGCCCCTCTGCTACTCCTGATGCCCCTGATGGTGAGGAGGCATCTCGAAGGTGTCCCTGTGTCCTGAGTCGGAGGGGTCCCTGTGTGCTGCTCTCGCACTGCCAGCCCACTGTCCGGTGCAGGCTGCTCCTGGTGACTCACAGAGGAGCTGCATTGCCCAGCTTGGGCAGACGTCGGGGTGCCCTGGGGATGCTGTTGGCAAGGACAGACCCCCTGTGACAGCAGCTGCTTCCCTCCACTATCTCTCCCTATGTCACAAATGTCTGTGTTTCTTTCATACTTCTTTTAAGACTGACCTCTTCAGAAGTGTCTGTCATTTTCTGGTGGCTGTCTAATCTTGTTGATGGTCATCTTCCTCTTTAGCACAGTCATTTCAGGCACAAATCATCTCAGACAGTTTTGTGTGTCCCAAGCATCACACCCACCCAGTTACACTTGCATACTTGACAAGTGCTACTACCTGGACCATTCAACATCGATGAGGTACAATGAGTGCCTCCACAACGGTCCTTTTCCTTCACATGAATATACCCTCTCACAGACAGGGGAGGTTTGATGGGGGCCAGCATAACTTAGGTAACAGTTACACTTAGCTTGAAAATGCTTGCATACAAAGTAAAAGTAAAACAATGTTTTACAAGAAAAGAATTATCCATCTCCTAAACAGATATCAAGTAGATTTTCTTTCATGTATGTTCGTGTACTATTCTTACCTCATCCCTGTTCCCTTGTTTGCTCATCTGTGTAAGTGAAAATTCCCCCGTGGAGCTTATTCTCTAGTTTCCTTTGGTTGTTGCCATGACACCTGTGCAATATATTTTTTCTTTGTGATTGTGCCTTTGCTTTCCAGTACGTTCAATCATCAGACAGTAAAAGAACAGATACAAAAGCTACTACTGCAGTCATGTATTCTTTTCAATGGACTTTAGTCATTACAAGAGAGTAATGAAATGACAACAGACTTTAGGCATGTTTATATTGTCTATTTATTTGGTCACTCTGTGTTTCACCCTAGAGCTCTAGTCCCTAAACCCTTTGCACTTTGTTTGTGCTAGTTTGTTCCTGTAGGTTCATATTTAGTAAAACAAAATCTTCCTTTAGGAGAAAATCAAAAAGCAATTATGAAAATTGCTTCCTCCCTACAAACAATATGGGCAGTGAAAGAGCCAGTTTCACACTTCTCACCCAATCTTCCAAACTATTTCACTTCCAACACTATAAGGCATCACAGGACACTTCCCTTCTTTCATACAACACCCCCATGAACGCACCTCACACATTTTATCTGTGAATGTGTCTGTATGCATTCTCTAAAAAAAGCTATTCCTGCAGGCTGCAGAGCGTCCTACTTATTATTCAGCTAGCTGGTTAGTTTGTTGGCCTGTTGTTAACATCTATAAAAATGTGATAATGACTGAAAGGCCCAGAGACATGACTAGGACTCTGAGAAAAAAAGGTGGTTCACTTTCATGTTCTCAGATTGCAGCCAGCAGCCAGTGGCAAAAGAATGTTTATTTAACTTTAAAAAATCCATAAGTGGGGCGTATGAGGACTCACAATGAAATGTGTTGTTCTGACACATCTCAGCATATATTCACACACATATGTGAGCTGTGCTGGCTTCTAGAAGTTTGGGCACATGACTCAAAGTGAGTGGACCCTTATTTTGTCAGATACCCTAAACTTGCCTAAATTTTGCCGTTAGAGTCTATGGATAAATCCCACTCACTTTGTCTCAGTGTGTTTTTATCCTTTGAACTGAGTCTTTTAGGTACAGGGAGGGAAGCAATACTGGCCTGTGCTTTTGTTTGTGTTTTGCATAAACAAATATTTATATTTATATTTATATTTATATTTATATTTATATTTATTTATATTTATATTTATATTTATATTTATATTTATATTTATATTTATATTTATATTTATATTTATATTTATATTTATATTATTTATATTTATATTTTAAGTAATATACTACCTTTTCTCTGTAGATATTCATGGGACCTTTTGCATACTTTTCCGTCCCCTGGGGAGAAGTATGGGACATCTTCTCAGGATAGATGCCCGAAGACTGAAAGCTGCCTGAAGGGCTCAAGACTGAAGAAGCAGGTTCTGAAGAAGGTGTAGGAAGACATCAGATGCAAGAAAACTATAATTTTTTTCAAGAAATGTTGGTTCTTAGACTTAAGAGTAGCTTTCCATTGAACATACATGATTCTGTAGTAACGTTCTTTATTCTACTCCATCAGGCATTTATACACATTGTTTCAGTGCCCCCCTGATTCTTCTCTTCTCCACGTTGAACAGTCACAGTTCTCTCTGCCTCTCCAAATGACAGATGCTTCAATCCTTTTAACATCTCTGTTGTCCTTTTCTGGACTTGTTCCAGCATGTCCATGTCTGTCAAGTAGTCAGGAGCCCAGAATTGGACACAGTAGAACCATAGAATCATAGAATTTGTTGGGTTGGAAGGGACCTTTAAAGGTCATCTACTCCAACCCCCCTGCAATAAGCAGGGACATCTTCAACTAGATCAGGTTGCCCAGAGCCTCATCAAGCCTGGTCTTGAATGTCTCCAGGGATGGGGCCTCCACCACCTCTGGGAAACCTGTTCCAGAGTCTCACCAACCTCATTGTAAAGAACTTCTTCCTAATGTCTAATCTAAACCCACCTTGCTCTAGTTTAAAACCATTGCCCCTTGTCCTATTGCTACATGCCCTTGCAAACAGCCCCTCCCCAGCTTTCTAATAGGATCCCTTCAGGTACTGGAAGGCCTCTGTAAGGTCTCCCCGGAGCCTCCTCTTCTCTGGGCTGAACAACCCTAGCTCTCTCAGCTTGCCTTCATAGGAGAGGTACTCCAGCCCTCAGATCGTCTTTGTGGCCTTTCTCTGGACCCGCTCCAACAGGTCCATATCCTTCTTGTGCTGAGGGCTCCAGAGCTGGACACAGTACTCCAGGTGGCGTCTCACGAGAGCAGAGTGGGAGAATGGCCTTTCTGGATCTGCTGGCCACGGTTCTTTTGATGCAGCCCAGGATGTGATTGGTCTTCTGGGCTGCAAGTGCACATAGAATCATAGAATCATAGAATCATAGAATCATAGAATTGTTGAGGTTGGAAGGGACCTTTAAGATCATCGAGTCCAACCTTTAGCCTACCCTGACAAGAGCCACTTCTAAACCATGTCCCTCAGTGCCCCATCTACCCTTTTTTTAAACACCTCCAGAGATGGTGAATCCACCACCTCCCTGGGCAGCCTATTCCAATGTTTAATAACCCTTTCAGTGAAAAAATGTCTCCTAATATCTAATCTAAACCTCCCCTGACGTAACTTGAACCCGTTTCCCCTCGTCCTATCACTTGTCACCAGGGAGAAGAGGTCAGCCCCCATCTCTCTACAACCTCCTTTCAGGTAGTTGTAGAGGGTGATAAGGTCTCCCCTCAGCCTCCTCTTCTCCAGGCTAAACAACCCCAGCTCCCTCAGTCGTTCCTCATAAGGTTTGTCCTCCAGGCCCCTCACCAGCTTCGTAGCCCTTCTCTGGACACGCTCCAACACCTCAATGTCCCTCCTGTAGCGAGGGGCCCAAAACTGAACGCAGTACTCGAGGTGGGGCCTCACCAGTGCCGAGTACAGGGGGATGATCACTTCCCTAGTCCGGCTCACCACACTATTCCTGATACAGGCTAGGATGCTGTTGGCCTTCTTGGCCACCTGGGCACACTGCTGGCTCATATTCAGCCGGCTGTCAACCAACACTCCCAAGTCCTTTTCTGTCGAGCTGCTTTCAAGCCATTCTGCCCCAATCCTGTAGCGCTGCATGGGGTTGTTGTGACCCAAGTGCAGGACCCGGCACTTGGCCTTGTTGAACCTCATACCATTGGTCACAGCCCATCAGTCCAGCCTGTCCAGATCCCTCTGCAGAGCTAACCTACCCTCAAGCAGATCAACACGCCCGCCCAGTTTAGTGTCATCTGCGAACTTACTGAGGGTGCATTCAATCCCTTCATCCAGATCATTGATAAAGATATTAAAGAGAACCGGCCCCAGCACCGAACCCTGGGGGACACCACTTGTGACTGGACACCAACTGGATTTAACTCCATTTACCATCACTCTCTGGGCACGGCCATCCAGCCAGTTTTTTACCCAGCGAAGAGTACACCTGTCCAGGCCATGAGCAGCCAGTTTCTCCAGGAGAATGCTGTGGGAAACAGTGTCAAAAGCTTTGCAAAAATCCAAGTAGATAACATCCACAGCTTTCCCCTCAAAAAATTGTTGGCTCATGTCCAGCTTTTCATCCACAAGTACCCCCAAGTCCTTTTCTTGCAGGGTTGCTCTCTATCACATCGTCCCCCAGCCTGTATTGATGAGGGTTGTCCTGACCCAAGTGTAGGACCTTCCACTTGGCCTTGTTAAACTTCATAAGGTTTGCTCAGGCCCATCTCTCTAGCTCATCCAGGTCCCTCTGGATGACATCCTGTCCCTCTGGCACATCAACTGCACCACTCAGCTTAGTGTACTCCAAATGTGTCTCATTAGGGCTGAGTAGAGAGGAAGAATCACCTTCCTTGACCTCCTGGCACTCCTTCTAGTGCCAAGGAAAATTGGCTGTTGCTGTTCTTTGCTGTAAAGGCCTATTTGTGGCTCATGTTCAAATGCTGGCCACTATAATCCCAGGTCCTTTTCTCAAAGCTGCTTTCCAGACAGCCTGCCTTCAACTTGTACTGGTGCATGGATTTATTCTTTCCCAGGGGCAGGACTACGCACTTGCAATTGTTACATTTCCTGAGGTTCCTCTTTGCCTATTAAGCCTGTTGAGGGCCTTCTGAAGGGCAGCACAATCATTTGGGCTATCAGACTCTCTTAGTTTTGTATCATCTCCATACCTGCTGAGGGTGTACTCTGTCCCTTCATCCAGATCATTAATGAAGGTGTTGAACAGATGCTTGATTTCCTGCTCGTTGTGGTGGACTGCTCTTAAGCTTGCAGAAGGTGATCCTTGATAATCAACCAGCTCTCCTGGACCCCTCTTCTCTCTAGGACCCTCTCTCCTGGGATTCTTCCAAACAGGTCCCTAAACAGGCCAAAGTCTACTCTCCTGAAATCCAAGGCTGTGCTTTTGCTATTTGTCTTATTTTCTCCTCTCAGGATCCTGAACTCCACCATTCCATGGTCACTTTAGTCAAAGCTGCCTCCAGTGTTTACTTTCCTGACCAATTCTTTCTTTGTAAGAATCAGTTTCAGCAGAGTGCCTCCCTCTGTCAGTTCCTTAATCCCTTGTGTCAAGAAGTTGTCAACAATTTGCTCCACAAACAACTTGCTTTGCTTACAGCCTGCTGTGTTGGTCTTTCAGCAGATACTGGAATCGTCACCCATGAGGACCAGGACCTGTGAACATGAGGCTACTGCCAGTTGCACGAAGAAGGCACATCTACTTTTTCTTCTTTGTTCTAGGTCTGGCTGGGATGGAGTTAATCTTCTTCATAGCAGCCTGTTACTGTGCAATGGTTTGGATATGTGATCAAAACACTGTTGATAATACACCTGTGTTTTAGCTGTTGCTAAACAGTGCTTACACACAGTCAAGGCTTCTGCTGCTCACGCTGCCCCACCAGTGAGTAGGATGGGGGTGCACAAGAAGCGGGGAATGGACATAACCAGGACAACTGACCCAAATGACCAAAGGTATATTTCATGCCATATAGAGTAGTCTTTAGCTATAAAAACCAGTAGGGAGGTGAGGTTTGGGTAGGTAGCCATTGCTTAGGGACTTGCTGGGCATTGTTCTACTGTGGAAAGTGGTGAGAGATTGCCCTTGCACTTGTTTTGTTTGGTTTTCTCCTTACTCTCTTCTTCCTCTTTCCTTCACTTATCAAACTATTTTTGTCTTGACCCACAAGTTTTGGGATCTTTTGCTCTTCCTATTCTCTCCCTCCATCCTGCTGGGAACAGGGGGAATTAGCGAGTGGCTGTGTAATGCCTACCTGCCAGCCAGGGTCAAACCACTACATTCTTGAATTAATTGATGAAGAAAAATACACTCACAAAGGTTAATAGAACTGCAGAAACAAAGCTGAATGTTTAATAAGTATGTATATGAAGAAAGGTTTGAGGGTACTTGCTTTATTTTCTGTGGGTATATAAGGAATTAATTTCTGTTAGCAGAATTTAGAAAGGGTTTGGTTAGTATTTCTGGTTTGTTTATCTGGGGGGAAAGTGTAAAAAGGAGGTTTGTCAACATCTAGAAGTGGTTGTCATTCAGAGACCTCATTCTCTGACCTTGAGACACCATGTCGTGTGTCATGCTCTGTTATTGCTCACTTGTAACTAAAGGACTGCTAGCACTTAAGCACTTAGCGCTCTCTCTGAAGCTGTTAATCACAATGGTGGCAGGCTAGGACCTGATGTTTAGGACCTGAATAATCCTCAGTTGCTGAAATTGATTTGGATAGAATAGCAAGTTAGCCTTGTCAAACAAACTGTTCCTGTTAACAGTGAACTGTTAACATGGCAACTGTTGCCATCATCTCAATTTTGGAATTCATCCTGTTCAACAAGCTGGCTGAAATTAGTACTCAACTTTAACCTTGCAAAAGTTTAGGGTCTATTTGAAAAAAAATGTGTGATACTCATCCATGTAAGTGTGTATGTAAGAGAAACATAGAATAGTTCAGGGTATATATGAACATACTCATCCTGGAGATTCTGAATGCTGGTGTCTTGAAGATTTGACAGAAGGAGAATCTCACATTTTGTTCCCAGAGTCAGCCTACTCCCATGGGAGAGAGCAAATTGAACTTTAGGACATAATTGTCGTGTTAAAAGGACGGTAGTTTCGATATTTGTCTGTCAGAGTCCCAGGACTTTCACTGATTTACTATCAGAGTCCCACCAAAGGACTTTCACCGAATCAGATTCACAAATAATCGAAATTAGTTATTTTATTGAGAGTGACAGTCGCAGATTAGAGATTGCCGTTGATAAATTCACTAACTACAATAGCACTAATTACTTAAGATTAATATTGCTAGCAAAAATAACGATAGTACAACAACCCGGGGTAACATTCACCAGAGGGTGAAAGGCGCAGCGCTTACCCAGAAAAGCATCTCTGCCTGTGGTGGAGGAAGAGAACACAGCCCGTCAACTGGTCCATCAGGTATCAAGTTTCTTCTCTCCCAATTTAACAGTCATTTTCTCCATCCTTCTATCCCCAAAATTACAAGGTTTCCCACTCCTAGGTAACATGTAGTATGATTTGGGTGGAGAGACGAATGCTATAGTCATATATGTTTAGCATGATCTCTAAAATCTTCATTAGCATATACAGGGGTGTCAACTTTAATATGTATTTCACAGGTAATGAGGCAAAGGTCAATTATCGGGCATGGTAGCCTCTCAAGGAAACAAAGAACCACACAAAGTCTCTGTTATCTTGATTTTACTGTCTCTGCTGATGAAAAGCAGGGCTGTCCCGGCTCCCCAAGACTACCCTGTCATTTATGTATCCTGTGGTAGTCAGACAAGCCTTCACTCCCCTGGGTTGCACAAGAGCTAGCAAAGCCAGTCTTAATTGCTCTTTGAGCACAGAGACTTCACTTCATTATCCAAATTCCACAATAATAAACTCAGTTGCTTCTGACCCAATAATTTTGCAATCTTACATTATAAAAGACTGAGTCTCTTCCAAGCAATGAAACCATAAACCCATGGAAGATGCTACATTCAGCATGAACCAAATCAATGTCTTCCCAGAACTAAGGAATTACCTTCGAGATCCAATACACCTCTAGTGGACTTCCCCACACCAAATGATTTCCTAGTGCCTAGTAGGAGTCCAAAATTGCCACAAGACTGCCACAGATACTCTTGCTAAAAGAATGGATTCCTAAGACCTGGTAAGATTACTGAGCTTCCAACAGAAGGCTTCAAATACAGCCATCATATGCTAAAATTTCTGGCGGAACACGTGGGACAAAAGAGTTTTAAGAGTTAAGTTTCTGTCCTGGTTCCGGTGGGGATAGGGTTAATTTTTCCTGGTATTCCATGCCATGTGAGCCACGCCCACCCTGAGCTGCCGAGGGAGGGGGCAGGAAGTTGCTGTTTAAAAGCGGGCTGGGGCGTCCCGGGTCCGGCCGGCGAGCGGCGGTTCCGTAATCGCGTTTGTATATTCCCCTATCGGTGGTGGTGCTGGTGGTGGTGCTGGTGCTGGTGGTGGTGCTGCTGGTGGTGGTGCTGGTGCTGGTGCTGGTGCTGGTGGTGCTGGTGGTGCTGGTGGTGGTGCTGGTGGTGCTGGTGGTGCTGGTGCTGGTGGTGGTGCTGGTGGTGCTGGTGCTGGTGGTGTTTGCCTGTTCCCTTTGCTGTCCTGTTAAACGGCCTTTGTCTCAACCCAAGAGTCTTGCCTTTTCTTACGATTCTTCCTGTATTAGGAAGGCGCGAGCGAGCGGCACGTGGTTCTTTGTTGCCGTCTGAGGCTAAACCACGACAGTCCTTTTTGGCGCCCAACGTGGGGCTCGAAGGGTTGAGATAACGACAGAATCCAACTAGAACATGGAAAAAAACGGTTTTAGGTTTTTTTTTGTATGCATTTATTTTATTAGGTAAATAGTCACTGGTCATCATGTTGCTTGGTTTGTTCTCATGGCTGTGTTACATAAATTCCTATATGGCTTATGTACTCCCTGCGATGCTGTTTACCATGTCTGGAAGAGGGATGAGGATTATCATTCTGCTGTCCTGTGCGATATCTGTTTATGATATGATAACATCACTGTTCAGACGGCTATTTTGGGGTGTTTATGTGGTTTTGCTGTCCTGTCCGTACATTGGACACCGTCTCTCAGAATTTGTTAATAATTTCCCCAGCCCTTTTGCCTCCCTTTTCTCCTTCGGGTCAGGTATGACAGCTTTTGAGAATTTTGAATATCCTTGGGATACTCAAACCAGCGTGTTCCTAGTGCTATGTCTCCTGAATACGTTCCAGGTCTTGTTTAGGGTTAAGCAACTATTTAAGACTACCACCCGGAGATCTGCTCCGAGGCTGGATAGTCAGGGGTGGCATGGCATGTGGGAGAGCATGGGCAGGTACCTAGAGAACTACTCACCTCCAATGGTCTGAAGCTAAACCACGACAGTTTCCTTGGCCTGGAATCTCTTTTCTGTGAAAGTCATGCAATCCAGGGCCCTGAACTAGGTGGCTGCAACACTAAGTGTTTATAAAGCCTTCTATAAAGCAAAGTTTACATTCCATGAGTAGCTACCACCAGTTGGAAGAGTCACTGTGACTCACTGTGACCTCTTAACATTGGACTTGTCAAATCCTACAGCAAACATCTGACACCATGGACACAAATCAGTTGCTTAAGCACAGGTGCCTAGGGCCACTTAAAACACTCTAAGGCATACTAGACATCCACATGTCACTGACAGATGTGACACATGATTTATGAGACTCCTCTACTTTGCTGGAGTAGCAGACAGAGGTTAGGCATGCATCTAAATTTACACATCTTCAAACAACACTAGATAGCTATATTTTGGCAACTAGGTTGAGCTACACCATCTAACTCTCAGCCAAGGGATTTCATTCACCTGTGATCCATAGGCTCATCTGATGCAGCACAGCTGTGTGACCGTGGCTAATTTTGATGAGAAAATGAGTTGTTAATATGTGGGAGCATAAGTGAACTAAAGCCTTTCAGGATAAGTAAAAACATAGAAGTATAACTGTAGCAGCTTCAGTATTCAAGATAAAAGTCACTTGCATGGAAAGGTGTAAAAACCCTAAAAAGAAAAAAAAATTACATTAGAACAGAAAGTCAGAAAGTAGCAACTAAGGAACAGTGAGGATCAGACCAGTTCAAGCAGTAGTGGAGGCCGATGCTCACCCCGCTGAGTGAAAACTGGTCAGTAAAGATGTATTAGAAGCATCATCTGCATGGTGAGCATAGTAATGCTTTGTATAGCAGCTGGTTAGTCCTAGATGGTCTGATTCCTAGGCCTTTGTGTTCTTAAATTGTTTATATCCTGCTTGCAGGATATCCTCTAGCACTGTTACAGTTTTATACTGGGAAGGACCCAAAGGGAGGGTTACTATGAGTGATGTGATCCTCCCCCTCTTGTTACATGTTCAGAGATCTTTTACCACGCAGAGAGACAATAGGTCTTGAGTCACAGCAGGTAGGTCAACCCCTGGACAAGGAGTTACTTGTGAGATTCTTCTCCACACTCAGACACCTACATTTTCAAAGGACCATAGGACCACGTGTCTAGACACAGGTTCTCACAAGAGATATAAATAGGAATGGGTGCTCCTAAACATGTTTCAGTATTATGAAGTACACTGATGAAGTTAGATATTGTGCACGGTATGTGTAAGCAGGGGAAAAAGAGTTTACAGCATATTACCTAGGAAGGAAAGATGTTTTAATTGCATAGGGTATATATTTCGTGTTTTAATAGCGTGCTTGTGTAATTTAAGCACAGCTGTAGCAGATAAAACTACTTTTTAGCAATATTTAACTATGAGATTTAACTATAAACTAAACCATAATAGTAGGCTACTACAATAATGAGATAACTGTGAGATAAGTGCATAGTTCTAACAAATATAACATCATGCTGTCATAGAAATACTAGCAGTCTAGTGCTATGGCTATGATAGGCAATTCCCAAATCCCTGAGCTCTCCAAAACCTCTAAGGCCTGCAAGGCTTCTCTATTGGTCCTGACAGTCCACACTCATGGCAGAGAACATCTGAGACAGCCCACCTGGTGCGTCAAGGTGTCCTGGAAAGGATGCTTGCAGCAGTTGATTCTTACTCACTAGGGTCTTCAGTGCTCTACCATGACTGAAGTGTCAGATTAAAATTTGACAGCCCAGACACAGGTGCAGCAGGTATAGCTCTCTTTGTAAAAGAACAAGATATAGCAAATTGTTAATACTTCAGCATGGCCTTCCCATAGTAGCTTCAACTCTGATTTGCTCAGTTTCTAAATAAATGTGGTAAATAAGCCTGTGAAAACATGATCCATAAGTCTTAGGCCTTTTTCACTTTCCTGTAGTTTTGCAAAAATTTTCCAGATAATATTTTCAAAGGGGAACTTCTTTCCCCAGGTGTCACACATCATGCAAACAGTGTAGTTTTGTCTTTTCAGCTTAGTGTAGTTGCATTTCAGAGGCTCTTGGTAACACATCCTGAATTTATCCAGGAAGTAACAGTCATGGGTAGTCCGGTACACACAAATTAATTTTTTAATTCCCTTTTCAGGTGTAAATCTTTGGTGAGATGACTTGGCCATGGTTAACATGATTTATCAGTGAACAAATCCATTCACGCAATTATGTCTTTCATTTTAAGTTCTTTGGTTTCGCTTAAATACTTCTGAGCTGTTATACAAGTTTAACTCTGTAAGTACATAACCATGTGTAATACTTTATGTCAGAAGCAAATATTGTACAAAAAGAAAAACAAAATACTAATACTGCTGTCAGAGCTCAGTTATAACAGAAGCCATTGTAGATAAGAATGCTAAAGCGTGCAGGTTAGGTACCACCTTAATTCTACTTGCTATTTCAGAACTTTATTCACAGTGTCCAAAGCACATGTCTGTCTTTTTCATCTTCTCAGAACAGTTTCAACTATCTACTTCAGGTTTTTTTTGATTTGTAGGTGGTGGGTTTTGTTTGTTTTATTGGCTGATTTGGTTTTAATTCTTACAATGTTTTAAAATACCTGACTTTGCTAATTAAGTAGAAAAAAAATATGGTTTAATTCAGGCATTTGCTGAGAAGAAAATGTTCACATTTCAATGCCCAAAGCTGTCTTAAGTGTCCAGTAATTGTAATGGTAAATAAAATGTCACGACATTTGTTTGATGCTAATCATGTAATTCAGTGAGAGACAACAAGTGTTCACAACAGTATAAAATCCTGAGTTTAAATATTTAAAAATAAGAATTAAAGTTGGGAATTTTTGGTCAATAAGTTAAAAGTTTCAGATATTCTACCAAGTAGGATGTTTTTCTATGTCTGTTTCCAAAATGAAATTTCCATGTATTTTCTCTCAAGTGAGACTAACAGACATTATGTAGCATTTTTTCCTCTATTACACATAATTATATTTATTAATATCTGTCAAAGTATTGCAATTTTCATATAATTCTTTCAATTAATTAATTATGATTTTGCAGGCAGATAGGGGATTTTGGATGTTCCTAGTATTAATAAAGTACAAGATTTTTTTTCTTTGACATTGGATTAATATTTTTTTCATTAAAAATTTACCTGTAGCTTCCAAATGTCATGTTTTCTAGTTTATTTTAAGTCAAATATGTTGGAAAGCATATACGAACCTATACAAGGCCATACATTTTTGTAAACTACTCTAAATATAACACCTTCCAAAGCACAATCAAAATGAAATGGAACTTGTTGATCTCATGCTGAACACCACTGAGCTTGCTCCAACAAACCAGATGGATTTTTGACCTTGTACATTATGTTCTCTCTGATTCACCATGCACTTTCACAATTGGAGACAACTGTTATGTTCTTTTTCTAATAAGGAACAATTCCCATTATCAAAAAGATACAATACTGCGAGTTCTAAAGGTCACTGCCTCTTAAAAATGCTTTGAAGGTACACAAAAACTGTGGGCAGTTTTAGTACTTTGTACTACCCATCTACTTGGTGAGTAAGAAAAGGAATTGCCACACACAAGCTACACACTGTTGGAAAAACACATATTTTCTAGAGCAGCAGGAGAAAATCTTGTATACCATCTGCCTTCTAAGAGGTGTGAAGGGAATTTCACATGACAGAACATGAGTGACTTCCTCTGCAAAGTGAAGAAACAGATTGCCATCATTTTTTTCACTCAATAGATTATTGTTTAGACACAGCTCTCTCAGCCCCCATGGTAACTTCTCTGACATAAAAGGTTTATTTATTTACTTACTTACTTATTTTGGCAAAGGAAATGTTATGTCTCTATTGCCCAGAATGTTTTTTTTTAAAAATTAAACCGAAAGCAAAATAAGACACAGATTTAACAAACATTGAAAAATACTTTAAACTTGAGGACAATAAAAAACTTGTTGCCATATTGACTTTCTGATGACTTTCTGAAGAACTGTAAATGACTATAGAAAATAATATGAAGCCTGCACTTGTAATTGTCAGAATGAATAAATTCAATAAAAGTTAAATGCTTGTGTAACTCATTTAATAGTACCAAAATTAATTAATGTTATTTCGCAATTTTTCCCATCAAATTGGAAAATGTATAATTAAGAGTTGTCCATGTATTTTCATTAAAATCTTGGAATGTCAGAGGGGAGGGGAGGGGAGGGGAGGGGAGGGGAGGGGAGGGGAGGGGAGGGGAGGAGAGACAAAATGTTTTTTTCATTAGTTTTGGCAGTTACTTTGAACATAAGTATTCCAATTAGGAAAGGATGGCAAAAAATATCTTTATCATTTGATCTTTTATATTTTGGGGTGTTTTGCTGTTGTAGTTGCTGGTAATAATATAAGTTTGAAATGTTCTTCATAAAAGCAAAAGAGCATAATTTCAAATTGAATAATGATTCACATAAGAGCTACATTTACAGACACTTTAACACCATGAATCATTAATCACTTTGACAAATTACAACACAACTCTATTAGATTTCCTGTTATGGACTTTAGCAGATGTCTAATTAGAAACTGAAAGTGAATTCAGATTAGACCAGTACTCGGCATATGTACAGTATCAAATCATTACTTATTGAGATAAACACTTTCTCAGTGGCAAGACAAAATATTGCCATTTTTCTCCATTTAGAATTTTTCAGTAAAGAAATAACATTTAAATACTACATCCCCATAGCCTTAGTTGCTATGGAATATTTTAGAAACATAAATGAAATAATCTATAGCATTTCTGTTAAAAATCTGTTGCAGGGACAATTAAAATTCTTCTGTTTCATAATCTTCAAAGTTTTAAATGCATTTATTAACATTAAAAAATAAGAAAACTCTGATGAAACAAAACCTCATATCTTTCATTACATAGGTATCAGTCAATTCTATATTAATGTATGATGTCCTACAGTATTGTAGGTCACTGAACATTCAAACATAATTTGTAAATTAAGATATTCCCTTACTACTATAATATAGCAGAGTTTCTAAACACTCTGACTTACTTAATCATTTCTGGACCTAAAAAACTTAAATCAGCAGCAGTTAGTACCCAAATACTCTTTTTTCCTTATTAGACACAGCAAATTTTTGAGCTTGACCTTGTCACATGAAAGTCAAGAGCAGGTTTATGAGTGGATGCAGAAATCACGCCTTGAATTTGTCACCTTTGCTACTTGAATCTTTAATTGCTTAAATAGATTAATAAAACAATTATTTTAAAAAGCCAGTTCTTAGGGACAGACTCACAAAATAATTGTGAATTCAAGACCCGTAATATCATTAGTTTATAACAACTTTGAACTGAAGTTCAGAAAATAATTTCTCAAAAACACATGCATTTGTTGCATAAAGGTTTAGTCCAAGCTAAGTTGTCTTGGGCCACATCTATATTAAACTAGTTTGGTACAGAAATATGTTTTTGAAGAAATTCTCCTGATCATCCCCTGACACTTGTTGGTTGGGTTTTTGAAGCAGTTTTAATGAGGCTTGAGGAAGGTGAACTAGTATTTTAATTTTTTTTTTTTTTTTTTTTTGCCAGAAAAAAACCAAACACACCACACCTTCCTATAGAGAAAACTTAATTGGAAATTCTGTTCCAGGCACTCATCAAATGCCCGACAATACCTAGTTCAGAAATGTTTGATCTTCCATATGCCTTTGAACAATATGCGTGTTAGTGATGTACAGTCCATGAGAGCAACCAAATCTATTCAAAAGGAAAAACAAGTAACCAATCAACACAACGTAGATGGAGAGGCCTCGTAAAAATGGTTATGATTTACTGATCAATACCTACTGAAGAATAGGAACTCCTATGAAAAATATCTTGCTACTGTAGATACAACCTTAATCTTGACAGGAAAAAAATATTTTCAGGATATTCCTAATCTCAGTGTTTCCTTTTGTTCAATTTGAGCAACGCAGTATGCTGATCTTCCTAAACCCACTTTTAAATATATTACTAATCCACTACATAATTCAGGTAGAGCTACTATTTAGATATAGAGACATATTTCTCCTAAAAATTTCAACATTTAGTACCAAAGTAATTGCTTTTTAAGTACCTGACTCACATTGCAGAATCCAAAAGCCTTGGAATCACATTCTGTGACAATGTGCTGGCAATGTGCACTTGCAGGCCAGATAACCGATCATATCCTGTGCTGCATCAAAAGAAGCATGCCCAGAAGGTCAAGGAAGGTGATTCTCCCCTGCTACTCCGCTCTGGTAAGACCCCACCTGGAGTACTGCCTCCAGCTCTGTGGCCCCCAGTATAAGAAAGACGTGGACCTATTAGAGTGGGTCCAGAAGACAGTCACAAAAATGATCAGAGGGATGGCACACCTCAAAATAAGGAAAGGCTAGAGAGTTGGGGTTGTTCCATCTGTAGAAGAGAAGACTCCGGGAAGAACTTCTTGTGGCCTTTCAATACCTAAAGGGATTTTATAAGAAACATGGAGAAAGACTTTTTACCAGGCCCTGTAGTGACAAGACACAGGGTAATGGTTTTAAACTAAGACGGTAAATTTAATTCAGATATAAGAAAGAAATCGTTTACAATGAGGGTAGTGAGATACTGGAACAGGTTGTGAATGCCACATCATTGTAAGTGTCCAAGGTCAGGTGGATGGGGCTTTGAGCAACTCAAAACTTCCGTCTCCTGGAAGATGTCCCTGTCCATGGCAGAGGGTTTTGACTGGATGGTATTTAATGGTCCCTTCCAACACACAGCATTCTATGATTCTATGAAATTATTCAATATATGGTAAAAGGATTCTCAGCAATCGGTAACATGAATAGAAATGTTCCTAATCTGGTCAACAAGACACTCCAAAGCAGAAGTATATATACTAGAAACATATCAACCAGGGTTTATGCTTCCTCATCTTGGAAGTGATGAGGTATATTCGGCCACAATTTATACCACATAATTGTTTTGTTTGTTTAGTCCATTCTGTTAAAAAACACACTACCACCCTCAAAAAAAAATCCCAACAAAATGCACAAGCCAAAATAAAGCACAAGTACTCAGAATATAATGTTTATTTTTACTCATCATCTGTTTAGTATGCTGGAGATTCCTCTTTTCTGTGAGGGAAGAAGTCAAACCCATGCTCTATCAGGATTTTGTCAGGTTATTCTTCTTTGTGAACATGTTCTTATGCAGCTGTTCCTCGCTGCATAACAGAATTAAGGATTAATTGTTCAAGAAAGAAAGAATGAACAAGATTAGCTGTGACAATTTGATATAATGGCTAGGACAATTCTGGCATAGAATGAGATGACATTTTAATGTCTGCCTCGATATTGGTTTTCTATTTTATGTAATGATTGGTTAATGCAAGTCCGTAGTAGCTAGATCTGTATAACCGTTGTCATCTTTTCTGCCTATCTCACCAATAGGGGTGAGGATAAGACTAGAAACTGAGACTGCTGAAATGCACTTTTAGAAGTGTATTGGGTAATGAAGCCATAAAACCTCCAGTGAATCTACATCTTGAGTCTCTAATCATGTGAAAAAGTTACTGCCAAGCAGTTCAAGAGTTGAGCATTTACCTAATCCTTAATAGCCTTAATTACCTTAAAGTTCACATACATGTATAATATCCATTCTTTGGTTAGGTCAAATATCTTCTCCTGAGAATAATGATGTCACTGTGTATAAATTCTTGCTTACCTAGCAGTCTTGCAGAAAAAAACAAAACACTTTCTTTCATTTAAAAGCAGGGTTGGAAATGTAAATTTAATTCCCATTAAGTTATTAATATTTACCATATTTATACTATCAGTAAATACAGATGTTATTTATTATATTTTTATTTAATGTCAGTTTAATGATCCTGATTTAAAAAGAATTAACTTTTTTTGTCTCCATTTTGTTTCTTCTTGTTCATCATGAGAGGCCATTAACATTTACAAGCCTCTGTCACAATCTGTGTTTGTATCAGAATGTCATACAGATTAACCTCTTCAAAGCTTAAAAATGTTCTGTTATTGTACCATGATTTTGGTACTCCTCTTGTAGTATATTTGTCTATTTATATACACAAATTACTATTTTTTACATTATCCCTCTCAATTAATTAGAAAGTACTCACTCTATGTCATTGATTTCTTTCTTTTCTCTGCTACTTTCATATTGTTCAGAACAGGAATATTTGTCATGCCACCTTGGTTAGAAGTGACAATTGTTTAAAGCAGATGTTTAAATTAAATCATAAATCAACATTTTAATTTCTGCATTTGTTGAAGACCACAATATTGATTAGGTGGGGAAACAGATCAGCACATTATCTGTAGTTATATCCCCATTCCCATAAGATATTCCCTTTTATTATAGCATGATCTAAATTCCAACCCCCAAGCTTGAATATTAACTGTGTCGTGCCAGTGACCTGTATTTTCCATTGAACATATTATTCCACTGACTACTAGGTAAACATCACAGCTTCTGAGGGAGGTAGAGGTAACATTTTCAGAAGTGCTCAAGCTCAACCTAATGTTCCTTACATGGGGACTGGCTCACACAGACTAACTGCTTTTGAAAAGCTTTCCTTGAATGCCTACCTTTGATCAACTTTCATCTCTTCTTTTTATTAAGGAATCTTCCAGAAGCCAAAACAGACTTAAAAGTGAAGAGGAAGTGATTGCAACTAAGACTGTCAAGGGTATACTGATTCAACATACTCCCTAAGCAGCTTATTAGTGTCAGAGCTCTTGGGAAGTCATGTATAATGTTAAATGCTATTATAAATTAGAAACCTTCCTAAGGTGCTGGTTCATGGAGAAATTTCTACCTCCTTTTTCTAGGGGTAAATCTCCTGGATGTGGGTGGCCATAGCAGGGAAGAAAGACATAGTTTTTATTTGTTTGCATTATCCCAGGCTAATCTAGGTCATAGGGCACTCATTTTTCTTCTCATTCCCATGTATTATTTTTTTTATAGATAAGCACATTAGTAAAATTATTGTAACAACCATAACCCCTTTCCTATTACAGTCAACTCTTCTACTGTTTGCCATTATTAATGATACAATGTTGATAAAAACGTGATCACAATGCTGATAAAAATGCAAAAATTCTGACAGCTTTATCTGGGAATCAGTAGAATGTGAAAATTATTCATGAATGATTCTCAACAAAAGATTTTTCTAAACCCTCTGGACTTTGTAGCAGTATAAAACTGAAATTCCTGAATTGTTGAGCCTTCACTGATTAAGGCTTCAATCAAAGGGTATAGAAAAGGAAAGGATCAGAAAAAGGAATGAAGTAAAGCATTTTCTTACTGTACAGAAATCAGCTCTCACAGAAAAGCTGATGTGGCCAAAACTTCTCCCTTTGCTTTTATTTAGCCCTGACCCATCTTCCATCTCTACAGTGGTACCTATTTAAGTATCAAAATAACACACTTAGAACAAGGAGTGGGGTTGCCCTAAGCTGCCTATAAAGTCAGTAGAGAGAAAATTAATTCAATATCTGACTTTTCTTGTGGAAATTCTCTCTTAATTGATAATATGGAAAGATATATTCTCATAAAGTTCCCAGAGGTATGTTCCTTACTTGCTTAAATTGAGGTGAGTTATATGCTAAAGTTCGTATGTGTTACAAGTGTGTGATTAGATAGAGGCATATGTATGTGTGCCTCTTTAAATTATGCAGACACAAACATAGAATATGCAGCAAGTAAACACATATGTATATGCCAATATTAGCATAATTTGTTTATTTATCTCTATAATATTAAACCTAGCTATCCAAAAGTACAACACAGGAAGTATCTTGCAGGAAGTATCACATAACAGACCATTTCCTGCCACCTTATTCACCCTGTTCTACTCTTTCAAAAGCAATTCTATCAAAGCTAATGCTGTAATATTAAAATATATACAAAATCAGTGCTTTATTTGTTTGAGATAATGAAATAAGAGAATAATTGCCATATGACTAATTTATTCTGAAAATCTTAAAGAAGTAGAACATACCACTCTACAAGGCTCAGAGGTATCTAAAATGTTTTAATAATTTTTATATTAATCAATAGGAAAAAATACAAATATCTAAGTAAATATTATTGAAGGTGTCTCTCTGTAAGCTATATTACATATTCCAACAATTGCCTTTCATCCAAGGTCAAAGCATAAGGTGGGATAATGTAGAAAGATTTTAGCTGGAATTGTCTGTCTCCATAGGTAGGCAGAGTGCCATCTTATTAGGGTGGAAGGTCCCAGAAGGAAAAAGGAACAGAATATAACAGGTAGTGAATATTCTCAGTAGCTTCTTGTGAAGTTTTATAAGATTTTGTTATGAATACTATGTGTCCAATGAAAACAGAACTGTCAGAGAACAGAGTGGTAACCAGATCGAACACAGTTGTATAGGCTCAGCACACAATCTTAGGCAGAACAAAAGTACTTCTTTTGGTCTGACACTGGAGCACACCACTTATACTCTTTTGGATACAAACAATAGGTTTAATTTAATTACTATGACAAATAATCAGTCAGCTGTATTTTAGCTATTGATTAATAGCTGATTGACTGGTGAGGCCTCACCTCGAGTACTGTGTTCAGTTCTGGGCCCCTCTGTACAAGAGGGACATTGAAGTGCTGGAGCGTGTCCAGAGGAGAGCTACCAGGCTGGTGAGAAGTCTGGAGACCAGGTCATATGAGGAAAGGCTGAGGGAGCTGGGCATGTGTAGCTTGGAGAAGAGGAGGCCGAGGGGAGACCTCATTGCCCTCTACAACTACCTGAAAGGAGGTTGGAGAGAGGTGGGTGTTGGCCTCTTCTCCCAAGTGAATAATGACAGGAGCAGAGGAAATGGTCTGAAGTTGCAGCAGGGGAGGTTCAGATTAGATATTAGGAGGAATTACTTTAGTGAAAGAGTGGTCAGGCACTGGAAGAGCCTGCCCAGGGAGGTGGTTGAGTCACCATCCCTAGAGGTATTTAAGAAACGTCTAGATGTGGCACTTCAGGGCATGCTTTAGTGGCAGAGATTGTAGGGTTTGGGTTTTTTTGTGTGTGTATGGTTGGACTCGATGATCTCAAAGGTCCCTTCCAACCATGAAGATTCTATGATTTTATGATTTGTTCACAGTAAAAATCAATAGCCAAAATACACCCGATTTTTGAAGTTTTTGTATTACTGTTTCCTGACATAATTGTGAAGTAATTGGAAAGGACAAACCTGCTACTTCCAAAACTATGAAGGCTTCAAACACTACACAACACAACTGATACATGTGTCATAAATCCTGAGAATTTAACTTTGAAAAAAACACACAGAAAAAAATGTATATATCAACTTTTGCTAAAGCATATGCAAGTACATATGTTTGTGCTTTTTATATAATTATGTGTAATAGCATGAGAAGGGCAAAATATGTATAAGAAACATTATTAGATCTATAGCCTAATGATCTGTCTTTGAAATACTCATAATATTTCAGGCATCTTTTATAGTGTTTTATGTGTTCAGTATCTACATTGTTGATAAACTACATAACCAAATACTTTTATCTAAAAAGCTTATCATGCTTATCAGCTTTATGTACTGTAAACCAGAGTTTTAGCAGATGTGGAACACCATTTAATCTATGCTTTTAGGCATTTCTATATTGGCTATCAGTATTGCTTTAGGAAGTTTTTAAAAAAGCATTTTTTTTTCATGAAACATTTATTAGGGCATGCCTTTAAACAATATGTTTCTGAATTATGATAACAGTTTTCTAAATATTATTCACCTTTGCACACTAGTCTCCCATAGTATCTTTGTTCTCTTCAATTAACAAAAAATATAGCATTCTTTTAAGTGAGGGATTAAAAGAATGTTTTCTCACTGTGGTTTTTTTTTGGTTTGGTTTGGGTTTTTTGTGTGTTTGGTTTTGTTTGGTTGATTTGTTTTGTTTTGTTTTGTTTTTTGATATTTAGCTATGTAACTCCACTAAAAGTCTGACATAGTTTATCAGATTTTCCCTGTTCTAAATGTCCGAGTGCACTATAAATATGGTCTTTCCATTGGAGTATTTTTTATTCAACTTGCCTTCAGGCAATTGCTTTTGCAACATATATTAGCAACATTCAGAAACACTCTCACAGTAAAGGACACCTGGACTTTCTATTGGCTGTAGCTCTAGGATCACTACTCCATGGCCATTTGAAATCATCTTATAGTTTATCTGCTTTTTTTAATTTTATTTTAAAAAGCCTTGCTTATGACTGTAATAGTTAAATTGTATTTGTTGCTATTTTGCAGTTTCTTTTTTCAAAAAAAAAGAAAGAATAAACTCAATAAACTTCTCTCCTGCAGGACCTGCAAAAGACAACCAGTCGCACTTTGAATAAACCTGATGGCACCAAAAATGATCAGATGTTCAAAGGAGAAAAATAAATAGAATCTCATGGATAAGATTCTGCCACCTGACCCTCACAGGCTGATACATTACTCTGCTAGTAGTCCCATTGATTTCATATGTCCTGATAGTACTCCACAAATAATTCTAATTTATTAAGGCTAGTGAGACTGCTTGGTGCAATCATCTTTACTCGAATGTGATCAGAGCCAAGCCAATTACAAAAAGTCATTTGAAGGAATCAGAGCTTCCATAATCAGCCTTTAATCAGTAGGTCCTGTATTGTACTTGCATTCTCAATTTGATTCCAGTTTTAATCTCAAAAATTCATAGAAGCTGATTTTTGTGCTAAAGGGCACTCAAGTACGTGTCAGCAAAAGTAATTAATTCACATAAAATACCATATGATTTACTTACTACGTTGGAATATGAACAGACAAATAGGTTATTTTCTTACCATGGTATAAATCAGGAATACTTTCCTTACCATTAGTCAAAGCAAGTTATCTGATATAAGTAAGAGAAGAACTGAGTCTGGATCACTTCATAGTAATTCAGTTATAACTACTGAAAATCGATTTGAAACTTTGGCATATTTTCCAAGCAAATATTTTCTAGAACAGTAATTTTTCTGACACTTCTCAAAGGTACTCAGCATTTTTATTTATAAAGTTCAGCCACTCATTAAGAAATCCTAATTACTATAAAAACCTTTGTAAGAATTATATTCCTAGTGGCTGCATGAAATGCTATTTACAGCTACGTTGAAAGAAAAGTCTTATTTCCTCTCAATCTTCAGGAAAACTGCTACTGTCCTTTAGTATAAGGATAAAAGTTGGGTTACCAACAGGAGGAAATAAGGAGTTTTTGACTGAATAAATTTAGTGTTGAATCAGGCACTTGAGCTTGAGACAGCAGGTTTCAGAGATATTTGTCGTTAAAGGATTTTGCTGTATATGAGAAGAAACTGTTTCTGACAGTTATGTTAGAAGCTAAGAGGATCATCCTTTCCTTGTGGATAAGTACATCCATCCCATATATAACTCCCTAATGTTCTCCTACAGAAACCTAAGTGCAAAAGTGTCTCTTACAGGTTAAAAAACATCCTTCTTTATGAACAAAACCAGGAAACTTTTTGCGAGCTGCATTCTCATTAATAATGGAAGGTGTTAGCAATGCTGTTCTAGGTTAGTACTATCAGATGCTTTTAAAAGCATAAATCATGCACTTTCAGTAGTTATTCTCTTGCTTTCAGTTTTCTTTAACTTTGATAATAAATGCTTCAGTGGCATCTCTGTGATATTTTCTTAATACTCTCTGGCACGTGCTGCTGGTTTCTGCTTTTGTATGTTTGAATTAGATTTGGTTTCTTACGTACCCTATATTGTCTTCTAAGATCGCTTAATTGATCAGCTAAAAGGGAAACCTTTGGGGTTTTTTTTAGAGACTGTGGTGTACCTGGCCATAAATCCACAGTCCTGGCTTTCTAAGGAGCTCTCTGCTTCTCCAGGAGCCTCAGAAGGTTAAGAAACTGCATCAGAAAGGTTAAGAAAATTTACCTCTTGTGTGTGGTAAATGGCTGCTCTTCAGAGAAGTCCATTAGTTCAGCAGTTTGTTTCTTCTACTAGCAGCAAAAGGTTGAGCATTAGTTTTTATTTTGTTACAGTAACGGCTGAAGTCATTGGCCAGCTTTTCTTCGATACATTTTAGCATTGATGAAAGATGTCAGACTCCCATAAATATGTATGTATATATGTATACACATATAAATATATATATGTATTCATATAAGTAAATATATGCATACATATAAATATGGTTATTTAATACTCAGGGATTGGATGGAAGCTCAAAAAGACTGAAGTGCTGCTTTTGTAATATATCACTTTAAATTTTAAAATAGTGTTTTATGTAATATATTATTTTGGTCTCAGGTAAGTATCTCAGTGCAATTCATAAATAAATATCTACAACTTATGTCATATTTGTGTTTTTATATAGCATTATAAATGTATTGAATTAAAATTCAATTTTATTTTTAAATTTCTCTTAGCAATGTAGTTTTCGGTATTTGAAAACTTGAAATAATCAGAAGTCTCAGAATGGCATTAAAAAAAGATAGGAGTGGTAGAAAGATAAATGATACAATGGATACATATTTAATTTCAAAATGGAGTATAAAACTACTTCATAAAGGAATGATTTTTTCAATTAAAAATAATTAAAGGAAAAGTGAAATATGATTATCAAGTATGTTGAATCAATAAAGATATTAAAGGAATAAATTTGCTGCTCCTTGTTGATACTGAGGTCTTATTCAGAGTGAAATCTTCATAAATTAATGTATGAAAGGGAAATAAATCTGACAGAGGAATAGATTTACTCTGTACTCCAACTCTGCATTAAAGAGATTTCAGATATACATGAAAGAAAATGAAAGTAGGTGTTATTTGGCCTTTGTTTCTTCTTACCAAGTATTTTCTTCTCTTGATTTCTTGCATGTCTTCTTCTTTTCCACTAGGAAATTAAAATATAATGATCATTGGATATTATTTAGATGACTAATGTATTCATGGCTTTTACATATAGACCTCCCTGTGGATAGACCTTTACTATTCCACACAGACTCTCTTCCTGTCATTGCAAAGGCTGGTCTATTTTCTGTTTGCTCATATGTTCGTCATCAAGTAACATTGAAACAGTATATGACCCATATATTGAATGGTGATCCTGGTTTGGGTTTGGTGGGGTTTTTTCTGTTTGGGTTTTTTTTTTAAAGATAAAACCGTATTCCCTCCAGAAAAAAAATGTTGAGGGAAATACTGCATCGTATGTTCTCTAAAATTTCTCCCTGCAGTCACCTACCCAGTAGGTTTCGTGCGCCGTAGTCATCATTTTGAAATATCATAGAATCATAGAATCATAGGGTTGGAAGGGACCTCTGGAGATCATCTAGTCCAACCCCCCTGCCAGAGCAGGGTCACCTAGAGCAGGTTGCACAGGAACGCGTCCAGGTGGGTTTTGAATGTCTCCAGAGATGGAGACTCTACCACCTCTCTGGGCAGCCTGTTCCAGTGCTCTGCCACCCTCAGGGTAAAGAAGTTCCTCCTCATGTTTAGGTGGAACTTCCTATGTTCAAGTTTGTGCCCATTGCCTCTTGTCCTGTCCCCGGGCACCACTGAAAAGAGCCTGGCCCCATCCTCCTGACACCCACCCTTTAAGTATTTATAAGTGTTGATAAGGTCACCCCTCAGACGTCTTTTTTCCAGACTGAAGAGACCCAAATCCCTCAGCCCTTCCTCATAAAAGAGGTGTTCCAGTCCCCTAATCATTTTTGTAGCTCTCTGCTGCACCCTTTCCAGCAGTTCCCTGTCCCTCTTGAACCGGGGAGCCCAGAGGCTCAGAGATGCCCAGAGGCTTGTATTGAACACATTGCACACTTACTGCAACCATCTCTTCCACTGCCCGGTGACTGTAAAAAACGTTCAGAAATCTTGTGCTCAATTTAGAACCTTTTGCAAATGTGTGTACACAATACACTGGACTTTTCATATAGCTGATGTAGTTTGGCGCATTTAGACGACAATTTAGTGGACAAACACTTAGATTTTAAATTTGAAATGCGAAGTGTGTGAAATTATGCAATATATTTGATAAGTGGGAGCTTCAAAGCATGGTGAGTCATTCAATTATTTAGTCTGTGCATGTATCTTAGAGTATTCCTACATATTTGGCTTTTTTTCAGAAATGTAAACGATAATTACAATATGTAAAATGAAAAGCATTTTTTTAACATGAAGTTTTCATTGAAAGAAGTTATATCGAAACTGCTTTCGAAGAATAGTTGTTTGTCATCTCAATATGTGAAGAAGACCACTCAAGGTACTCCTGAGCACTAATAACTAGTGATTCTAGTTATACCAAATCCCTATTAAACAGAACAAGTAAGTCGTTTCTTTATAGCTGTACCACTTCAATTGTTACATGTGTTGTTCTATGTAAATTTTTTTGCAGCTGATTGTGCCATAAAAGGAATACCTTGTAATCCTATAAACACTCTATAATCTTCACCTTCAAACACTAACCATACATTTTAAGTTAGATAGTTCTCTGTTGAACAAAATTGATTTTAAATAAGCACATAAATACTTTTTAAAGTTTAGCTTAAACATTTTTAACACCATTTTCAGCATAATACATATTTAAGTTAGATTCATAACTGTAAAATGACCTGCATGAGTTATAGCTTCATTTTTTGCTGATGATAAATGAGAAATACAATTTCAGTATATGGACTTATGTAAAAAAAACCAAACACTCAGCTTTTTATTATTATTACTGAGAATAGTCAAATTGTTCTGTGCCATGCATAAACCGTGAGATTTTATGCATTACTAAATTTATACAAAAAAATACTTGCTTGATAATGCTTATAATCAGAAGTGCAGTGCTCCTAACAGGGAATGATGACAGAAGCTGAAGATATGCCAACAACGATTTTGATATCTTTTTATATTACATTTTGGTATTACACCGAGGAGCAGTTTACAAACAATTTTCAGATAACAAGACATGAAGGTATTACAGACCATCAACAAAGATCTCAAGCATGTCTTTGTATATATTAACTACCTTTTTGTTTTTCATTACAACAGATACAATAAAAAAAACCCTAACTCTAGGGAGTTGTCATTAGACCTTCAAATAAAATGCTGGCTTAATTGTGATTTTCCTGTTTATTCTTGTGTTTCCAATAAAATATAATTAACACAAAACTAAAGTGACTAATACTTATTTAATTATATTTCTGTGAATTTTAAATGAAATGCAGCACAAGTGTAGCACAAAGACAATATTACTTATAACTTCCTACATTACAGTTTATTCAGATTTTAATTTAGATTTAATTCAGACTTAATTGAATAATGTAGTTGCACTGAATAATGAATATAGTATTTGTACTAGTGCATCCCATGCTTATTTGTCTAGTTCAAATGGTATGAAATTCTGCATTGAAAAAATAAAAAATAAATCTATTTTTTAATCTTTCACACTCAACATTATAGACAAATTTATGAAATGTTTTCTTTAATTTCTGTATGAGATATATGGACTCCATAATTATATGCATTTGCAGTAACTATATTATAATTGTACATCTGATTTTATATCCATCATCTCATTTGAGTTCTCAAAAAATTCAGTTTTGCAGATAAGGCACATATAACTTGAACAGATACTTGATTCTGTAGAAATATGTATGTGTGTGAAGTTAATGTCTATTCTTAAAAAAACAAAAAAAAAAAGTCTTTTTTTAAAAAAACAAACAAAAAAGCCGAAACCAAAAATTAAGACAAAACCAAAAAAAAAGTGATTAGCCCCTGAGGCCTAGTGGCACTGTTTCCATACTGCTAAGTGACAACCCTTTCTATGTCAAACTACTCAAGGAGTGAGTTATTTGGGAGCAATCTAAAAATGAGCCAGGAAACAGTCTAACAAGTAATTGAGATTAATTATCAGGGATGAAGTAGAAGAGCTCATTCACTCAGCATCCTTCATTTAGCAATATAGACATATGCAATGAGATCACTGTAACTTAGGCATCTACGTTAAGTATTTCTAAGGGTGCCCCTAGCTGAGTCTTTTAAAAGCCAACAGAAGGTAACAGTAAATCGATTGTCTGTGTCTTCTTTTGTTCCTCATTGTGGAGAGTAGTGGGGATACATGGCTGTTATGCTGCATTTGGAGTGAAGGTTATGCACCATTGAAGAGATTGGAGGTTTCAAGACTGAACTGGACAAATCTCTGAACAACCTTCTTTTTAAATTCAGTAAACTTTAATTTACTGATGTCTAAAGTAATATTATTTTGAAGGACTGACCTAACCGATATGAACAAGATTACATAGACTTCTTTTCCCTATTACAGACACAAACTCAGAAGCCTTAAGCTGTAACAGCCAATGTTGCTTCGGGATTTTTATCTGAGTTTCTTGAAAATAAGAGATTTACAGGATGATTTTCAAGATCAGTAAGATCTATATGCTTTTTTTGCAAAAAGCTGTTCTGTGAAAACCCCAGGGGGCATATATCACATGGAAACATTTATGAAATTGCTCATTGATTTCTTTCTTAGAGGTACAAGGTTCCGCACTCACTTCCCTGCACTCTTCTTCAATTCAATGCATTATGGAGAAGAAACCTTAAGAATACAGGTTATGTTTTTCCCACCCCTCCCATCACCTAGGCGTCACAGAGCAAGGTCTTTCAGAGAGCACAGCCAGACCTTTCTCCTTTTGCTTACTCTGAACGACCAGGCCCTGCTGCCTGTCCTACAAGCCTATCTGTCATGCAATTCACACAAAAGCCTCTGCCTGCTGCCTTCTGGGAAAATATTTTGTCACCTAATCTGCAGTCTCTTGTGCATTGAAAGAACACAGGGTAGGAAGGAATTTTGATGACTGTAACTACTAGTTCCAATAGGCATCTTGCTATTACCAACTCACTTTAATTCTTCCTTCTTTATTACAAAAGGATTAACATTGTTCCCTAAGATATTTTCAACAGGTTTTGAATTCCTTTGGGTCTATCACCTATGTTCTTCCATTGTGCTTGCTTTCACTTCTCTTTATACTGGAACATGATACAAGTCAATTTTTTTCATCACGTGAAAGAGATCCTCTTTTCTACATGCAGACTCTTGTATGATGCTAATAGATTCGGTTAGTTCCTCAGAACTCACTGCAACAGCTCCCCTTAAATGATACTCACTATGCTTTAATATGTCTTCTAGACCTAACTGAAGTTCTCATTGTCCTGCTGCAGTTTGTCATAGCCAAAGACGGACAAAACTTTGTTTTACCCTTGAAAACTGAGCAGCTAGAATATTAACTTCCTTGTTAATAGTCCTTTACATCGTTTCATTGACCTCCCAAGAAAACTGGAATAAGCTCCAGAGAAATTGTCCCATGCACAAGCAGTTCAGGATCCTTGAAGTTTAAGATCCATTAAGCAACATAATCTAACCTCTCTATAGGGTGAAAATTTCCATAGTCTCACAAGTTAATGGATGCTTCTTCCTTATCTTCATTCTGACTTCTTCAAAGACATACACACACACACACACCCCTCTCTTATTTTCCTATGTATACAATTCCCCCTGTGATGAACATTAACTATTTTCACTACAATTTTAAAGTTCTATTTATGACTTTCCTTTGAAGGATGGCAGCTTCGAGATAATGACAGGCTGAGAGAGTTGGGGTTGTTTGGCCTGGAGAAGAGGAGGCTCCAAGGAAACCTTATAGCGGCCTTCCAGCACATAAAGGAAGCCTACAGGAAGGATGGGGAGGGACTCCTTATCAGAGAGTGTTATGATAGGACATGGGGTAACGGCTTCAAATTGAGAGTAGATTTAGATTGGATATTAGGAAGAAATTCCTTGCTGTAAGGGTAGTGAGGCACTGGAACAGGTTGCCCAGGGAAGTTGTCAACACCTCCCTGGAGGTGTTCAAGGCCAGGCTGGATGAGGCTTTGAGCAGCCTGCTCTAGTGGGAGGCGTCCCTGCCCATGGCAGGGACATTGGAACTAAATGATCTTTAAGGTCCCTTCCAACCCGAACCATTCTGTGATTCTGTGATAATGCTCAGCCACACTGCAGCTGCCCTTCACTATTTTTCACCCTAAAGAAGGAAGGCACACCAGATACATATCATCAGATAACATGCTGATTTGGGGATCTGTATTGCTTTGATGACCTCTCAATGCACAGCTGGATATTTTCCTTATTGTTTCTCTCCTTTTCCATGAGTAAAGTAGCACTATTATCCTGGTTTATGCAGTCCAAAAAACAAAGAGAACAATGAATTCATTTGCACAAATTCTAGTTGTGTGGAAAAGAAAAAAAATAGGAAACAATTTCTGGTTTGAACTCATGTTGCTTCAGCTGCACTGTATTTCATTAATTCCAATATATTTTATGGCTCCCATTTTCTTCAAGACAAGAATTGTTAATTCTGTATTTTATATGATTCTTCTTTTCTTTCTATATCCCATTGTTGAGGAAAGGTATCACAGAATCATAGAATCATAGAATGTGTTGGGTAGGAAGGGACGTTTAAAGGTCATCTAGTCCAAGCCCCCTGCAGTAAGCAGGGACATCTTCAACTAGATCAGGTTGCCCAGAGCCTCATCAAGCCTGGTCTTGAATGTCTCCAGGGATGGGGCCTCCACCACCTCTCTGGGAAACCTGTTCCAGAGTCTCACCAACCTCATTGTAAAGAACTTCTTCCTAATGTCTAATCTAAACCCACCTTGCTCTAGTTTAAAACCATTGCCCCTTGTCCTATTGCTACATGCCCTTGCAAACAGCCCCTCCCCAGCTTTCTAATAGGATCCCTTCAGGTACTGGAAGGACTCTGTAAGGTCTCCCCGGAGCCTCCTCTTCTCTGGGCTGAACAACCCCAACTCTCTCAGCCTGCCTTCATAGGAGAGGTACTCCAGCCCTTGGATCATCTTCATGGCCCTCCTCTGGACCCACTCCAACAGGTCCATATCCTTCTTGTGCTGAGGGCTCCAGAGCTGGACACAGTACTCCAGGTGGCGTCTCACGAGAGCAGAGTGGGAGAATGGCCTTTCTGGATCTGCTGGCCACGGTTCTTTTGATGCAGCCCAGGATGCAATTGGTCTTCTGGGCTGCAAGTGCACATTGTTGGCTCATGTCCAGCTTTTCATCCACAAGTACCCCCAAGTCCTTTTCTTGCAGGGTTGCTCTCTATCACATCGTCCCCCAGCCTGTATTGATAATGAGGGTTGTCCCGACCCAAGTGTAGGACCTTCCACTTGGCCTTGTTAAACTTCATAAGGTTTGCTTGGGCCCACCTTTCTAGCTCGTCCAGGTCCCTCTGGATGACATCCCGTCCCTCTGTACTGTCAACCATACCAATCAGCTTGGTGTCATCAGCAAACTTGCTGAGGGTGCACTTGATCCCACTGTCTAAACCATTGATGAAGATTTTTAACAGCACCGGTCCCAGTACGGATCCCTGAGGGACACCACTTGTCACCTGTCTCCTTCTGGACATTGACCATTGACCACTACCCTCTGGATGCGACAATCCAGCCAGTTTCTTAGCCATCAAATCCATATCTCTCCAACTTAGAGAGAAGGGTGTTGTGGGGCACCGTGTCAAGACCTTGCAGAAGTCCAGATAGATGATATCCATAGCCCTTCCCTTGTCCACTGATGCAGTCACTCCATTGTAGAAAGCTACTAGGTTGATCAGGCAGGAGTTGCCCCTGGTGAAGCCATGCTGGCTGTCTCTAATCACCTCCCTGTCCTCCATGTGCCTTAGCATAGCTTCTAGTAGGATCTGTTCCAATATAGTCCCAGGCACAGAGGTGAGGCTGACAGGGCGGTAGTTCCCAGGGTCCTCCTTTCTACCCTTTTTAAAAATGAGCGCGATATTTCCCTTTTTCCAGTCTCTGGGAACTTCACCTGACTGCCATGACTTTTCAGATATGATGGAGAGTGGCTTGGCAACTACATCAGCCAGTTCCTTCAGGACTCTGGGGTGCATATCATCAGGTCCCATAGACCTGTGTATGTTCAGGTTCCTTGGGTTAACAGGATGTTTCTATTTAGGGACTTACAATGTGTTAATTTCTGCTGTATCATGATTAACCTCTTTTTGTCCCTTTAGACTTATAATTAACATTTTAATTATCTTTTTCTTATAATCAATTCTAGTTCAATAGCTGCTGACTGAAGAGCACCACTTGATTGTCTCCTCTGGCTTCTTGAATATGACAGACATTTTACTTTGTCAGATACTGAGCTCAGTTAAGTTAGACTAAAACTTCAAGTTTCAGGTACAGAAGTCAGGAAACGTAAATATACCTATCATCTAAAAGCCGAATGTCTATGCTGTTTTATTTATCCAGTCTATTTAGACATAAAGAGCCTATACTAGCATTTGTCCTAGAAACAATCTGAAGAGAATAGGTTCATTAGTTTATATTTGACAGTTAAAGTCATGCAATTTGAATCCTACTCCCATGATGGAATCTAACCTGTTAGATTACACAAGGAGGGTAGAACATATGAAATCAAGTCCTTAGTGACCAACTGAAGTGAAGAAATAAAATATGCTGCTATAACAACTGTGGAAGTGCATTGATAGTTCCTTAGCCCTTTGGAAGTGTTTTTGATTATTGTTAAAAATATTATCCCTTCTAATATTATCAATTTCTCCACCTAAAATATGCATAAACTGTACTCTGTGGTTATTCCAGAAGTGTTTCATTTTAGCAGATACTGCCTCAATTCATCTTTTGCTGCAGACACCAACTTTGCTGACCTACCTATAAGACAACATGCAGTAGATACATTATCTCAGCATCATTTATGGAAACATTTTCTATTGCAGAGATTTCTCCAGATTATCTCTCCTGTCTCTGATACACATATAAGTGTCCTTTTCTAAGAATTCCTGGTCAAATATTCAGCCAGGGAGAGGACATTGCTATGCTTCATAGTTACTTAGTTGAATTGTTCTTCCTTTCTTCCTATAATGATTCTTTGATGAATTTAAATTGTATTATTTCTGATTTATCTCCTTCTCCCATTTTTCTGTGTATTTTTAAGTGTCCATGAGGCTGCAAATAGTTTTGCTGGTCCTAACATGAATATTGAAGAGTGTCCCATAAAAACTAGTAGATCATATATTTTCTGAGGCACAGAGCTGATTTGGAATTTTGTGCTGATATTTTTTAGTATAACAAGACAGGAATTTATGTTGCTTTCCAAACATTGGAAGACCCAAGGGCATAGGATGTGTTTTGATCATGTCTCTTCTGGCTTATCTGGTAACTAATTCCAATAGGTATGAAGGTCTGCTGAAAAGAAAGCAAATATTATATGCTGGCTAAAGTCAATTTCATCTTCTTTTTATGAATTCATGCAGCAGAATATAGATATGCTGAAAAAAGAAAAAATGGGCTGTATGTAATTAGGAGCCGCCTTTACCATCTCTGAAATGTAGAGCAGAGTTCAGAGTAACTAGACCTTATCCTTATTAAGACATATGATAATTAATTAAAGAAGTAATTCGGTTTTCCCTACTGAAGTGTGACAGTATTTTCCTTTTGGATTATTGTGGTGTTGACCTAATTTACTTGGGACTACCAGTCTAAAATTCATGGTGTGTATCAAGTCCAGCAGCCAGCAAAAAATTATCTAGCAATTTCTACAGGTATTTAGAGGGACAGGAATATTAAAAGTCCTCAGTAGTGAAATAAAACTTCAGTGCATATAATGGATGAAAACCATCCATAATAAAATATAATAAAATAACTTAAAATCTCTCTTCCATCTGAATGTTCTCTCTTTATTCTTGAAGATCTGTCCCCAGGTGTAACAAGAAAAACTTTTTTCTGATTTAGTGACATAGGTTGTTATTCAGGAATAAAAAATGTGCTATTCCTGTTTTTCTTAAGCAATTTAGTAGAAACTCATATAAATTTATATTAAAAACTGTGAAGAACCATTTAAAGTTGTGTCAGATTCAGAACAACATTTCAAGGATTTCACAGTTCATTCACTATACCTTTCTGATATAGATATATCATGTAAAATTCTGTTTGAACCAGACGATAACATGGACACGTTATGGTAAAATTGATACAATCACCTTGCATGCTCTTGGACTAGAATATACTTCATAGAGAAGAAAATGAATGTGTTGTAATAAGCTGTAGGGAAAGTAACAGTTGTTGGAAAGGCATTCGAATAATTACATCATCTTCTTGCTTGTGGCAAAATGCTACAGCATTAGTCGTTATAATCGTGATGACATGAGCGTATGGTATATAGGTATTGTTATTGCATACGCAGTCATGGCACAAAATTATGTTCAGCCTATGACCTTGGACTCCTCTTTACATTATTTACGGAGTAAATTAAGTGAAGTAAGTTTAAAGCACAGCATGCTTATCATCTTCAATGTTAATGTCAAATAAGCACTCATGCAGCTTGCAACATGCAGTGGTCTCTACAGTGTGAAATGAGCAATAATACATTTTCAGTAATAGCATGCATATTTAAAAAACAGTCTGAGACTATGTAGAGATTACTATGTTGAGATAAAATAGTGCAACTCGTTAATATATGCATTACTGAAATTAAGTTTCACATTTTACAGGCTCCTTAAAATTGTTTTCTCTCTTTTATAACTTGCTTACAGATGTTGCATTAAAATCACATTTATTTGATATATTTTTATAACATATAATCCCAAGTATTTCTAAGAGCAGTCAGATGAAAATTTGAGAAAAAGTATTTAATTTCATCCTTTGAACTTACATCAGATAATATTTGAGGATATTAAAATAAATAAGTAGTAAGATACAAGATGGATACAGGGAGTATGAATACATTTAAAAAAATGTCTGCATTGAATATAGATATTCATGTATGTCTATATGTGTTCTGGAGTGTATGTTATGCCAGGACTGTAGGCATGACTGTTTTACTCTTAAACATTTTCTCCTCTCTGAAGCAAACAGATCCCCCAATAAAGAGTAATACTTGGAAAAAAAAAAAAAAAAGAGAGTTAAGATAAGAACAAATTATACTGCTGGAAAGTGTTTTACTACATTTTTCTCAATGTGCTGCTGCCCTTCAGTTGTTGCTATAGAAATCCAGCAGACGAGGAGAATATCGGGGCTTTATAGATAGAAATTTTACTTAAGCCAATCCTTGCTCTACCCATTTAACCTTATCATGGTTGCCTCCATGACATTAAGTAAAAAGAGGCAACAATGCCACATGAAAATTTAAGAACTCATTGCTTTCCTTCATGTCCACAAGGCAGCCTGCCCAGTGTCCAGACACAATAGAATTTCTAATCAAACTGTAAGCAGATTATATAGCTCACTGAACCTGACTGAGCTACAGTATCCTTCTTTCTCTGATTCTCTAAATCCCTACTTCTTTCTCAATAGCCACATGGCATACACTATAGCTATCTCTGAAACTTATCCATTTCATTTGGCTCTAAGACCTGCTTTCCTTCCCTCTTTCTCTTTCTGTCTCTTTCTCTTTCTTTCTCTCATTTGTGCACTCTACTATTTTTCGTCCTCCTTTTTTTTCAGTCAAAATTTCCCCCACATGTAGAAAATTCCTAAATAAATTAGAAAAATGCAAGTTTCAGCTTAATTTGATCCTTTAGATGTAGTAGGGGAAAAAAATCTGTGGGTGAAAAATAAGAAAGAGTTTATATTAATCTAGGAGAAAAAAGATTGCCTAGAAAGCCATTTTTATTTCAATATATAAAATTTTAAGGTGCGTATATGTTTGCAGTGATCTTTCCCTGTTAGAATTTCAATTTCTAGACACAACAATTTACCAAAGTTATACAAAAAACACTGGGATAAATATATTAGCTGTGGAAAACGCATATTCTTTTGACATCTTGATAATACAGCATCCTTATTGACCTCTGGCTGGATTATCCCTCCCATTTATTAATACCTATAATATATTTATATCTATTTATATCCCTGCATTTTATTTATAACAGAGTCTCCTATAAGAGAAATACTTAAAGGTTAGTTCACAGAATCACAGAATCTTAGTGGTTGGAAGGGACCTCTGAGATCATCGAGTCCAACCACAAAAAAAAAAAAAAAAAACAAAAAAAAAACCACCCACCCACTAAACTCCACACCCACCTACTAAACTCCACACCCACAACTCCACACATAACACCCCACCACAAACAATAATCTTGGGCACTAGAGCATGCCCTGAAGAGCCATGTCTACACATTTCTTAAATACCTCCAGGGATGGTGACTCCACCACCTCCCTGGGCAGGTTGTTCCAGTGCCTGACCACTCTTTCACTAAAGTAATTCTTCCTAATATCTAATCTAAATCTCCCCTGCCGCAGCTTCAGTCCATTTCCTCTGGTCCTGTCGTTATTCACTTAGGAGAAGAGGCCAACCCCTGCCTCTCTACAGCCTCCTTTCAGGTAGTTGTAGAGGGCAATGAGGTCTCCCCTCAGCCTCCTCTTCTCCAAGCTACACATGCCCAGCTCCCTCAGCCTCTCCTCATAGGACTTGTTCTCCAGACCCCTCACCAGCTTGGTGGCTCTCCTCTGGACATGCTCCAGCACTTCAATGTCTTTCCTGTAGTGAGGGGCCCAAAACTGAACACAGTACTCGAGGTGAGGCCTCACCAGTGCCGAGTACAGAGGCACGATCACTTCCCTACTCCTGCTGGCCACGCTATTCCTGATACAAGCCAGGATGCTATTGGCCTTCTTGGCCACCTGGGCACACTGCTGGCTCATGGTAAGCCGGCTGTCCACTAACACTCCCAGGTCCTTTTCTGCCAGGCAGCTTTCCAGCCACTCTTCCCCAAGCCTGTAGCGTTGCCCGGGGTTGTTGTGACCGAAATGCAGGACCCGGCACTTGGCCTTATTAAACCTCATCCCACTGGCCTTGGACCATTGATCCAACCTGTCTAGATCCCTCTGTAAAGCCTTCCGACCCTCAAGCAGATCAACACTCCCACCTAGTTTGGTGTCATCCGCAAACTTACTGAGGGTGCATTCAGTCCCCTTGTCTAGATCATCAATAAAGATATTGAACAAGACTGGCCCCAAAACTGAGCCCTGAGGGACACCACTGATGACCGGCCGCCAACCAGATTTTGCTCCATTAATCACAACTCTCTGGGCATGGCCATCCAGCCAGTTTTTTATCCAGCGAAGGGTACACTTGTCTATGCCATGATTCTCCAGTTTCTCCAGGAGAGATAGTTGTGAAACTATGTCATAGAAACAACAAATATATTCCACCTCTGATTTGTGATATACTTAGAATTTTCAGACCTGAGGCTTCATTCTGTGTCCATTGATGTAATTGGAAAGAGTCACATTAATTTTAATGGAAACAGTACTTTGCCTATGAAACCAAGAATTCGTGAGCATAGGCAAAGGAGAAAACCAGATGCAAAGCCATGGTCCCTGCCTCTAATTTATCAATTGCCATTCCCTATTTTGTTCTGGCCATTTTGTGCATTATAACACAGAGTTATTGCTTTGATGTTTCGTATCAGCTTTATACTTATGAACTTTACCTTTCACAATATAATATTATGGTTTCTAAATTAAACTACATTGCATTTGCAAAAGATTTATGTCTGTAGTGTCAAAAATGTATCTTTTTCAGGAATCATCCTTCTTACTTCTTTAATGAAAAAAATGGTAATATCTTGTTACTTTCCAGGAGTATTACAGTGAATGGTCTAGTTATGAAGCAGTATAAGAATGTTTGTTTGTTTCCTTGGCAATAAAGTCAAAAACTTTCCCTCTTTGGCCTCTCTTTTATCAACTTCATTTAATATATTTTCTTCTTTTGAGTTCTTTGCCTTTAGGAACGAGAATTTTGTCTTGTTTTCTTTCTTGAGCTGACTTCCCAATGGCTATTTTATAAAACAATATATATTGCTCAAGGACCCACTCATTAAAAACATTTTTTCCCTATAAATCCGATTCAGACTTCACCTTTAACATCTATGCCATTCTGGTAGCAGTTTAGTCATGCTAGGTGGTGCTGTCACATACAATCTTTTTCACAAAGTATGATGTTTTATTCTTAAACAGTAAGGGATTTTTTCTTTTTTGATGGAATTACTCTTTTTTGGGGGGGGAGGCAAGCTGTGGCAAGCATCAAGGATTTTCATGACATTGTTTCTTTCTTTGAAATAGTTAGATTTTATTGTACAGTTTGGTACTGGAAATTATAAACTGGATAGGAACCTGGGTTCCAATTGGAACCAGTAGCAAAGCAAGTGTGTTGTAAGTAACGTGATGTAAGGAAAAAAATGGTATGCTTAATGTCAGTACACCTGCCAATCATTGTCAAAAATACACAGTAGATTAATAACTTCCATAGGTCTTCAGGTCTAATTTATGCTATTTTCTATATTGCGTCTGTCAAATGGGACTATGTCAACCACACAACTAATGAACCTTAATTCTTCTGACACTGCCCAATGTCAGATGTTTGATTAAATGGTATAGGAAATAAGGCACATATTCTATAAATCCTCCCTGGGATATCATTCCAAAACTAGCCTATGACAAAATTTTGCCAAGCTAAATGTGTACTCAAGCCATTATGTATACTATATTCCTATTTCACATAATCATAGCTAATTATATGCAAAAGTACTTCAAAATTCTTGCTTAAAACAGTTAAACAGCTGCTTGATAATGTCAGTGGGTATTACTTATTATTAGGATAACGAGAAATAGTGAATAATCACTATTCACTTCCTCCATTCATTCGTGATTTTAACTCTCTGTACGAAAGTCTCCCTAACCTAGTTTATTTTCACAAGCTGAAGTGCTTACTATAGATAATGTCCCCATGCCCCAAAGTAGGTAATAGTTTAGGATATGGAAATCTCTTCTGCTTCTGTTGAAGTCTTTTTTTGGATAAAGATACAGGTCAAAAAAACTGCATATAGCATTGGAAGTGCTTGCAAACCATATATTAAAAAGGAATAATCAGTCTTTCAAGTTTGTTTTCTTTTTTTTTTCTTTTTTATTTTTTGTTAAGTTAATGTATCATTTGCCTCTTTGAGTTAAAATTTACAGAGAACTGTCAACAGTAGCTTCAGGATCACTTTCATGAGAAGTAAAAGCTAACTTTCAGTCATTTTTTTCTCAGGCGTATTACCTTGCACTTATCAACACTGAATTTCATCTTCTGTTCCATCAGCTACTATGTCGTATTTTCAAGTACTTCTGCAAGTCCATACCATCACTTTCAGATTTGTCCAACTGGAAAAATTACAAGATTTATTCCTTTCTCCAAATCATTTAAGAATGATAAAAAAAAGAACAACTAACACAGATTCTTGGGGGGTGAGGCTGTCATATATCTTTTTCCCCCTTTTGTTCTTGGATCTCTTTTTTTTTTTGTGTGTTATTGGTTGTATCCAAGTGGATTTTGCCAAGTGTCTTGTTATGCTAAATCACTCCCACAGCAGTGCCAAGTCTATGTTCCTGGCCAAGTAGGGAGTAAGGAAGATGGGGAAGAAGACCAAGTTTCTGTGATCAGTGGGAGAGTACCAGCAATAGTCACAAGACCCCAGAGCCTTTTTAAATCATGTAAAAAGCTGGGGAGCTGACTACATTATTTATAGGACTCGGAGAGCAAGAACAATGAGGTTCATGAACACAGAAATTTCAAGGCTGGGAATATAGATGAGGTGGCACACTGGTATTGCATAGTCAAAGGCAGGTGAGAAACATGACAAAATCCAGAGGGTTGGGGAGTTGAGAGGGAGTCTAGTGTGGTGGCAAAGCTAAGAGACTACTTGGAGCAGAAAAAAAGTGGATCAGCTTGAAAGTTTATGACTAAAGAACTTGGGAAGGTTGGGATTTTGAGGACAGGTAGGAAAGATCAGCCATTCACAACTTTTCCTTTGGGAAGTGCTGTAGACCAGGGGACTGTGAGATCTCAGCTCAGGGGCAGCAGGAAGAAAAAAATGGAGCTCTGAGATGAGCCTACCTTGTTGTGCGGTGTCAAAGGGATCCATCTCTCCATATGCAGATTTTCTGTCAGAAATGTCATACATGACACTGCTGGAAACCACCCTGAATTATGAAAACTAACCGTAACCTCTCTTTATTATCTATCTTTCAACTGGTGGGTAATTTATAAAAGGACTTGTGTCTTGTTTATACATCATTCATCATCATGCACTCTAAAGACTTTGTAAACACTCATACAGATCATTTATGAAAATGTCCTTAAATAGGGAAAATTTGATTTTATTTCTTCATTTTATAAATTGGTCAATGACTTGCTTGTGGTCATAAAGAAAGTGTGCCAGTCTGGGACTTACCAAGATGTTTTATTTCTCAGTTTCACACACCAAATAATATAATTAAAGCAAATGTATAGGTCAGCAAAATAAAATAAAAAGAGACTGAAAATAATTGAGTGAAAAACTGGTAAACAGACCCAGGAATGTTAATAAGAAACAAATTTATTCTCACTCTACAAAAACATACTTGAAAATCAGAGGTAGGCTTATGTCACAGAATCTCAATAGAGGGTAAGCATACTTACTGAACTAGGAAGGCTTACTGCCCTGTGTTGGGTTTTTTTTAAGTAACTTTATTCTTCTTTGGAAAATGTAAATCTTTCATCAAGCCAACAGAAAAAGCAAATCTAGCTATTTTACTTTTGATCAATTATTTCTGGTTTGGAGACCTTAAGATTTTCCACAAATATTTTACAAAAGCAGTCCTGGGGTTTGCTTAACCAGAAAAGTAGTGTAAACCTACTCTTTTTTTACAGTACTGCAGTTTTAATTTATTGGTTTGTTCTATTAGCAACCTCCTTTACAAAAAATAATTGAAACCTGTTTTACTAACTAAGAAACCTTATCCTATTTTTCTTGCCTTTCCTGATGGGGGTAGACTGTAAGTGAATTAATGTTCTGCCTTTTTTCTCAGAAAATTACTAGGAGCTAGGAGTTTTGGATCTACATTATAAAATATAGCACCAAGCTCTAAATAGCTGAAATATAAGAAAATGGCCATAGAAGCTAAGATTCTGAAAACTTCAGAAGTTTCAGAAGACTGTTCTGTCAAAAAAAGCAGATAGATCGGCAGCACTTGGGGATGAGGATGAACAGTTGTATTTAATAGAAGAGAGACGGAAAGCCTGAGCAAGAAAGATCATTTTTGACAAATGATAAGCTTCTGAGATTTCATGAACTAGCCAGATGGGGTTTTCATATATTTTTACAGTAGTTCGGTCTTGGAGATTAGAGAACTGGAGGGTGACTGACCTTGAGAATAGTGTTGGCTGGCATTATTAATGAAGTGCCACATTCCTGCTGGGGAACAACGTGCACTGTATCATTGTCTCTGCTTCTATGTCATTGTGGCTGAAAGTGTCCAGGACCCCAAACCAAAGGAAAAAAGATAAGGCAGGGCTCCCTATTTGTATAGGATGATAATACGTTCTGGCCAGCTTCTCTGGTGCTTTTAACTGGCATAATCTCGTCAAATTGGTTTACATCAGCTGAATACCCAGCTTTAAAAACTCAGATGCAAGGGATTCTCATTTTAAAGCATTAATGTGAAAAACTTTGTAATTAATATTTAAAGCAATAATAAGCCTTAGTTCCACAAGCAAATCACATGAGCTACATTTTCCTGGTTGCGAATATTTGTTTTAAAAATATATGGTTTGGATTTTACTGGCTTCAGATCTTTTGTTGGGCTTTTGAGGGGGGGAAAGAAAGAAATTGAGGGTGGATTTAATTTGTTTTCACCAGCGCTACTCAGTATACCCTGGAATATGGAGCACCCACTGAGTGGAAAATTTTGCCAGAAAGTATCTGAGACTGTACAGTCAGAGTAATTTGACATCTGTGGTTTAGCATTTTCGTGAGTCATTTAATAAATGCATTTAAAAATATGTTTTCCTTCTAATCTACCTTACTTGTGTCATTATCTGTTCTCTGTAATGCACTCATTAGAAATGGATCTAAAAAAAAAAAAAAAAAAAACAGACAGAGTTCAGCACCTCTGTGTTGATCAAGAAGCAAGAGCAATGCACGCTCTGAAACACTGCTATCTGATTAGGATGATTGCCTTAGTGATTTACTTGCAACATTATTTATGAAAGATGCCATAATAAAAATCTCTGAAATCCAGGGGATGTGAAATCCCAGTGAGGGATGTCTGCTCAAGCGTCATCAGTATTATGAATCGCAACACGATTTTCTTGGAAGTTTATTATGATGACAGGCAGAACAATTTAAAACAAACAGGAGGGTAAAACAAAGATTTTGCAGAATATGAATGATGTAAACAATATTTAAGCATGAAAAAATTATATAAGTAAAAATATTGAATACTTCCTTGGGTTTCTAAAGTAGGGTCACCAATAGTTTTATATTTAGCATACCAATTATATGTGTGAATTTATCTGCTAGATAAGCTATAAAATACATTTAAATTGAACCAAATTTTAAAAAAAAAAATATTTTCAATTTTTTCTATTCTTCCTTTTTTATTACAGGTCAATAATACAAACACATTACTCCAGACTACCAAAAGAGGCAAAACTGGCATTTTTTTCATTGCAACTTTCTTTCTGAAGTTAATATCCTGGGTCATAGTGGGTTTTACCTCACCAAGCACCCCTGTTTTCACCATAGTCTTTTATGCCTGCCTTACCTGCCTTCAGCTCCGTTAGGATGTGTGTCACCTCAGCCTGGTGCAGGTGCCCACAATTGATGACTGAAGGTGGCATCCACCTGCCCTGACCCGCCCAGCACTGCGGCACTGGCAGGGGCAGGGCAGGTCTCTCTCAGGGGGCTGCAGTGGCTTTGGCTGGTTGGAGCTGGATGGAGCTGGTTGGAGCTGGTTCCCCACCCTCTCACGTGACTGTCACCGGCCACTGGGAGCTGCTGTCTGGCTCAGGAGTGCCACTGACAGACCCCAGGCTGGTGGCCTGGTACTTGCCAGATGCCCAGGGTTGGGGCTGCCCTGAGGTTGAAAAGAGCTAAAAATCCACAAAATTGGGCGACCATGATGGCCTGCTCTGAAACCATGGCAATGGAAATAGAAAGTCCCTAAAACAAAAAGCCCATAAATATAAATAATCCAATCTTGAAGTTGGACATTGTTCCAGAAAGGAACCCCAACAGAACAGAAAGTTAAACTGTAACCTAGTGGTAGCTGATAGGATGAAGTTATAGCGTCTAGTTACCCTAGATAACTTTAATGCTAAAAATCACACTTCTAGGAGGAGATTTTATATGTAAATGTAAGACCACCTTAGTATAATGAGCCAGACAGAAATTAGGGCAAGCACAAATGAGTTTTTGTTATATAATTGCAAGTGACCAATCAGCTGTTTTAATGTGATATGTTCCTTGTTACTTTTTTATATGAAAGATCCTATGTGTTTCCTAAGAGGTGTGCTGGCTGTGTTAGATGCCTAGCACTTTATTCTGCAGAACTGAAATAAAGACTAATATCTCCACTCAGTGTGTTGATTGCCTCTTGCATACTGGGTGAAGAAGCCTTATTTTTAGGGAGAACAGTCCTAGGGCCCCCTGGCTGCTCTGCTTCCTGGGTGGGTGGTGGGATGGGCCCTGGCTGCTGGTCCCTGCCCTGCCTCACTCCCCCAAGGAACTCACACAACTTCTGTTCCCTGGGGAGCAGCCAGCCCGCACTGTGCCCTGATAACCCACCCCACCATGACCATCATATTTTTGCTGGCAAGGACCACACAGTGATAATGGCTCTTAGCAACCCCACCACTCAACCCCTCTATGCCTAAGGAAGAGTGAAGTGTTCACTCTGGGACATTCGAAATGTGAGCACACCACCAGAGAAAAGGGTCAAAGGGTCAGATACTGGGAAGATATTTATTGTTCAACAGTTTCACACATATTGCTAGTAACACTTTTCTGTAGTAGTTGGGACTATTAGACTGCTAAAATATCAATTGCACTAACAGTGAATTCTTGGCTTTGTATATATGCTGTGTTCCTTTTTGTCCATAAGGAGATTTTGATCAGGGGTAACATAAAAAAGACCTATAAAGATTGTGAGAAACATTTTGTCAAAAAAGTGCCTTACAAAAGTTAGACTTTTTCACTATCCTTCCTTTGAACAAAGCCCTCTTTCCAGTGTTTCATTCGGCTTCTTTGTGGAAATAGAGAATTCGCTTTGTTTTCCTGGGTAACCAAACGAAGATGAGGAAAATCTTCAAAGAAGAAGAAACTTTATCAGAAGCTCATTTTGAGCTGAATGTTTATAGAAAGATCAATACTTTATTACTGAAGAGAAATCTGATCCTTCAGATGCATGAGCAGTCATACTGAAATCACTCATAGGAAAGCTAAGGTGCAGGGAGGAAATCAGTGAACCCTCTATATACAGCGTAGAGTTACCAAGTTTGAGAAGACTGCAGAAAGAACAGAATCTAGGACAAAGGGTAAGATTGCTTGAGTTTTGCAGGGATTGTATTTTTAAAAAAAGCCATCTCCCGCATAGTTTGGTAAACTTAAATACCATTAGTATACTTCTAAAATGTTTACAATTCTCAGGCCAGGTGTGTAGTGATGTATGGTGGAGGATAAATTTCTGTCAGTATTCCATTTAGTTGAGTAGAAGAATTTTATGCTGAAGTTCCCAGGAAACCAAAAGAGACTTTTTTCCTGGGCCTCTGTTTTCTGACGAAAATTGTCTACTGCACTTCTACTGCAGTAAAATGTATAAGAAAATCACATCTATAACAGTAATTTATTCTTGTCATAAGCTTGCTTACCTGTTTTTCTCTTTTACCTCACAAGACCCTTTCTCACTGAACAGAACATTAGCTGTTCCATTTATTTCAAAGAATGGGATACTATGTACATGGATAAGGGTTTTATAAATGGGTCCAGATTAATGTGTCATTCTCTTATCATCACCACAAATGACTCAGAGTCCTTGATTCACTGGAATAGGAAGTAGAAAATTCATGAGCTAAAGTTGTTTTACTTTATCTTCTCAAACCTTACTGTTCTGGATGAATGAGAATAGACAAGAGCATGAATGTTTTTAGTTAACATATGCATGGCATCAAAATATGTCCAGAAGGATATTGGTGCTGCCTTTTCTTAGCACCCTCTGAAGTTCTAGACCTCACTGAAAGGTTATATATTCATTGAATTTTACTGTTAAGTGTAAGCTTTAACATATGGTCCTGACATTTTGTCGTATAAGCTGATATAGATACATTGCTGCTCACAAAGTAGCAATTACATTTCATGCATTTTTCTGCTAAAAAAGAAAACAGTATTCAGCCTGACAAGATTTCTCATTAAAAGTTTAAAAAATTAGAAATACTTGTTACTAATTAGATAATTAGGAAGCAGATTAGAAACCTCTAAAGAGAAATGCACTTAAGCTTACAAGTATGCTACAATGTATCTGTTTGAATTCATTTCTGTGGTATAATTAGCATTATGTATTACTTTCACAGTTTTGATTAAAATGTGTAATCTGAGGTACCATTAAGTCTAACACTTTGCATCTCACTGGATTCTTCATATAACTAATTAGCACAAAGGTCGTAGTTCTCATTTTTCCAATATCAACATATCATTAAAGAAGCACGTTGCTGATTATGTTGATATATGTGGTAGGACACCATAGAGATGAAATTTTTAATTTCCTAAAGGGTGAATACAATTACAAAAGTAGCAAAGAAAAAATCTGTGATGTAGTATATTACCTTGGTACAATTGTTCCAATAAGGAAGAATTTTGATAGTTACACAAAGAAAAAACCCTGCTCTGATGCAAGAATGAAAATAAAAGTCTCTGTACATGTCATATATGAAGAATTTAAGAAGTTCACTAATCAGATGTGGAGTCTACATAGCTGAAATATTATTTATTAATATTTTCAGTAAGTAACAGTAAAGTACTGCTAAGGACAATGTCAAATGAGAAAATAGTTTTATGGCTTTAAACAGGTGAAAATAGCCAAATTTGATGACAGGAAAGCTGGAAATGGGTATGAATCTCAGAATCACCGAATCAGCAGATGATAGGGGTTGGAAGGGACCTCTGGAGATCAACTAGTCCAACCTCCCTGCCAGAGCAGGGTCACCTAGAACAGGTTGCACAGGAACACGTCCAGGAAGGTTTCGAATGTCTCCAGAGTTGGAGACTCTACCACCTCTCTGGGCAGCCTGTTCCAGTGCTCTGCCGCCCTCAAAGGAAAGAATTCCCTCCTCATGTTTAGGTGGAACTTCCTATAGAATCATAGAATCATAGGGTTGGAAGGGACCTCTGGAGATCATCTAGTCCAACCCCCCTGCCAGAGCAGGGTCACCTAGAGCAGGTTACACAGGAACATGTCCAGGCGGGTTTTGAATGTCTCCAGAGTTGGAGACTCCACCACCTCTCTGGGCAGCCTGTTCCAGTGCTCTGCCACCCTCAGGGTAAAGAAGTTCCTCCTCATGTTTAGGTGGAACTTCCTATGTTCAAGTTTGTGCCCATTGCCTCTTGTCCTGTCCCCGGGCACCACTGAAAAGAGCCTGGCCCCATCCTCCTGACACCCACCCTTTAAGTATTTATAAGTGTTGATAAGGTCACCCCTCAGACGTCTTTTTTCCAGACTGAAGAGACCCAAATCCCTCAGCCTTTCCTCATAAGAGAGGTGTTCCAGTCCCCCAATCATCTTTGTAGCCCTCTGCTGCACCCTTTCCAGCAGTTCCCTGTCCCTCTTGAACCGGGGAGCCCAGAACTGGACACAGTACTCCAGGTGCGGCCTCACCAAGGCAGAGTAGAGGGGGAGGATGACCTCCCTTGACCTGCTGGCCACGCTCTTCTTGATGCACCCCAGGATGCCATTGGCCTTCTTGGCCACAAGGGCACATTGCTGACTCATGGTCATCCTGTTGTCCACCAGGACTCCCAGGTCTCTTTCCACAGAGCTGCTCTCCAGCAGGTCAGCACCCAACCTGTACTGGTGCATGGGGTTGTTCCTTCCCAGGTGCAGCACCCTACACTTGCCCTTGTTGAACTTCATAAGGTTTCTCTCTGCCCAGATCTCCAACCTGTCCAGGTCTCTCTGTATGGCGGCACAGCCTTCCGGTGTGTCAGCCACCCCACCCAGCTTGGTGTCATCAGCAAACTTGCTGAGGGTGCACTCTCTCCCCTCATCCAGGTCATTGATGAATATGTTGAACAGGACTGGACCCAGTACTGACCCCTGGGGAACACCACTCGTCACTGGTCTCCAACTAGACTCTGTGCCCCTAATCACAACCCTCTGAGCTCTATCTTTCAACCAGTTTTCTATCCACCCCACTGTCCATTCATCTAACCCACACTTCCTAAGCTTCCCTATGAGGATGCTGTGGGAGACCGTGTCAAACGCCTTGCTTAAGTCAAGGTAGACCACATCTACCGCCCTCCCCTCATCTATCCATCTAGTCATGCCATCGTAGAAGGCTATCAGATTAGTCAGACATGATTTCCCCTTGGTGAATCCATGCTGAGTACTTCTGATAGCTTTCCTTTCCTCCACGTGCCTTGAGATGACACCCAGAACGAGCTGTTCCATCATCTTTCCAGGGATGGAGGTGAGGCTGACCGGCTTGTAGTTCCCCGGCTCCTCCTTCTTGCCTTTCTTGAAGACTGGAGTGACATTGGCTTTCCTCCAGTCCCCAGGCACCTCACCTGTTCTCCAGGACTTTTCAAAGATGATGGAGAGCGGCCCAGCAATGACTTCTGCCAGCTCCCTCAGCACTCTCGGGTGCATCCCATCAGGGCCCATGGACTTGTGGACCAGTCCATGGGCTGGACAGTTCCCCATGGACAGTTCCCTGTCCTTCTTGAACCGGAGAGCCCAGAACTGGACACAGTACTCCAGGTGCAGCCTCAGCAAGGTAGAGTAGAGGGGGAGGATGACCTCCCTCGACCTGCTTGCCACACTCTTCTTGAATAAAACCCTGGGATCAAGTCTTGTATTTTTCCCTCCTCATTATCTTCCACAATTCCTATGTATCTCACATTTCTTTTAATATCAAACTTTCCTGTGATTCCTAGCCTTGTGGATATTATGATCTCCAACCAATTATCTCCACTATTCTGCCTTCTCCCTTCTTGTGTTTAATTAGATTTTCTGTCTACCCACTTATATACATATGCAGAGTATGACTTATTTATCTGGAGCCATCTGTTTTCCCTCCAAAAGCAGTAAATGAAGGTCTTAAGTCAACGGATTTAAATCTACATGGAAACAATAAACAGAAGTTACCTCCATTATGTATCCATTATGGACACATGATCATAAGTTGAAACATAGCATTTTTCCTTCCTAACCCCTACTATAGTGTACTTACATCATGAACTTGGCTTGACCAGCAGTCGTTTACATAGCAACCAGGTTCTTTTCTGGAGGAAATACATTGTTTCCTCAGGGTAGACCTGAGAAGTTAGTTACAGTTTAGGAGTTAAGCATCTGAATGTTTTCTGAGTTTTTTAGCTTGAAATGTGGAAGACACCTTTTTCCAAACTGTTACTGATTTCAGCAGGAGTTAAATCTCCTAATTAGAAGTTAGACACCCAGTAATGATTGTAGAAATGGCCATAAGGGCCATTTTCTAATAATTGTTACTGCCTGTTATTTGAATAATGGACATAACATTTAAAATTTTATGCTTTTAATTAGGAAAGCTTGAAAATTAACTAATTCCTTTTTCCTATCAATAGGAGACATAATAAAATTATAGAAAGCTGGAAGCTGGAAACATCTTGGGAAGGGATTAATTTATCTGGGAGGGCCAATTTGAGAGCAGCATTTAGAACTGATCTCCAGTGGGAGTGAATATATACTAATGAGCACTGAATATTTGTAAATTTGTGAATATGGCCACTGAAGTCAATGGCTGCCCATGTATTTTACATATAACTAAGCTCTCAAGTAAACAGATGCTAGGGAAATACCCCAGATTTAGAGCTCCTCTGCTATACAGGATGTAAAGAAAACAAGCTGAACCTTATTAATGAAAACAAGCTGTTCCAGCTTGTATATGTTAGAAATTCCCATTATGTAACAGAAGGTCCTGTTTCTGTGGTGGAGGTGTCAAACAATGGAGAGATTGTATCTTTATTTTATTTATGTTGTATTAGGGCAGTCTTATGTCCTGAAAGGCTGGGATATTTGTGACACTTCTGTTTCTTTTTAAAGAAATGCTGAGGATAGTCGGTGCCCTTTACTAGACATTCTTACTAATGATTGCAAACTAAAGATTATATATATAAATTTAAGTTATAAATGTATTCTGAACTCTGCTCTTTTTGACATTGACTGAATCAGTTTCAGTTCTTCTTGGCAACTGCCTGGATGATGTTTATCAAATGTGGTTTTCTTCCTATCCCTGTATCCAAACCTTGTTCATCCTGACCCTCATTTGTGCTTTGTGCCACAGCACCTCTTTCATCATTTCACTTACAAAAAAGATTAAACTATTCCAGGAAGTGGGAGAGTAAATGCAATTGAATGGATATTTAGGAGGCCTGGATGTACATGAATTGGCCCTCAGTACATAGTTTGGCCCTACGCCTTTAGTCTTTAAAGCAAATTAAATCCTGTCTGGCATTTCTCCAGGAAATATGCTTAATGGAATCTGAATCCCAAATTTTAAACATAGCTGAGTCTCTGAAGCAATTTTTCCCTTCATAAATGATTTTAGGAGGTGTAACCATTCTTTTCAATAAACATCTAAGGTTACAGTGCTCTCCTAATCCAGAGAGTTAAAATGATGGACTGAAGCTAAACTAAAAATTGATGATACTGTTAGAATTAGTTACCATGTTCATCATTGGCTAGTGATTGTGCTAAGCCTCTGTAATTAAAACACAATCAAGCAGAATAGAGAAAAAATATAAAACAAAATATGTTATTATAATTGAGTTTGCAGCTTTAAGCCATCTTCAGGTATTTACCATGGGATTTCTAAGCAATGTGTATAGGTTTAAAGATTCTAAACAGTATCTTAGAGAAGAAAGAGTAAAAAGCTTTTATGAAAGTTACTACACAAGACATGCCCTAAGGTAATTTTGTCCTGGAGCTGAAGTTACTTGATAAAGGATTCAAAACATTTTGTCTTTTATGAACTTGAGTGGTGAACAAACCCTGATTTTATTTGAGCTTTCTCTATTGAACGTGTGACCTTTTAAATATGAAGGAGTCGGTTGGCCTACACTTTAGCTGGGGCTGTTTTCAGGAAACTCCTGTAATATTTTGACTGTATATAATTTTGAGTATTTATATAGGTATAACTCATAGGCAAGAGCTCTGGACCAGAAAAAAAATCATGAGTGACTTAGGGAATATTAAATATCAGAAAATAACAATTTGATAGCCAATTTAATGTAGCCAGTACATTTGAAAACAGTAGGCTAAAGGTTAAATTACCATATAATTTCTTAGGTAAGCAAAGAAATATTCTCTAATATTACCAACTAGTTTATAAATGTAGCTTATTTTTATCTGAGACTAAAAGAGTCAGATTCAGAGAGAGAAATGAAAAAACAAATGTATATTTTAATAGTTATAAGTCCAGCATCTCAAAAGAAGTAATGAAAATAAGTTTTTTCTCTACCCCCCCAAAAAAAGTCTTAATACCTATAAATCTAATTCAAGACAACAAGCAAAGGCACCTGTTAATTCTCAAAATAGTACAGTCTTCCACCAACTGTACAGGCAAACTGCTGATTTGTCTTTTCTGCCATATAAAATTGAGAGGACAGCTTTGGAAAGGCTTGGGATACTCATTAGAAATCTGTTCCTTATCTTGCTGCTGTGGGACTGAGGCGCAGATGAAAAATGGAAATAGCTCACAACCCCTGAAATGATAGGGTGTTGCCAAAGATGACAGGATCAAAAACTTAGAGATGGGGGGAAGGGAGAATGTAAAACACCCTTTTTGTGGGCAGTCAGCTGTTACACACAGTAATTGTGATCATAAGAAGAACGAACACAGTCAGTGGCATGAATTGGTAAGGATATGTATGGTATGAAAATGTTTATTTTTTCATTCAGAATTATAAGGAAAGGGAGCAAGACAAACACACAGAGACATAAAACCTGGGCAATTAGTGTTAAAAAACAATAACCAGAAACAAACCTCATCAGTCACACTAATTGATAGACTTTCGAGAACTGAGACTTTGCAGCTGGTAAGGATGGAAACCTCGCAGACCTGTATGTTGGTGGGACTCTGCCAACTGATGAGGCAATGTATAGGGGAAGGGCGAACAGGGGGAACAGTGAGGGGGGTAGGCAAAAAGGGGTATAAAAGAAACTGGTCACATGTAAAACAGTTGGTCAGTATCCTTGTCTGGCTGAGCCCTGCACCTGATCACCGCTGTGTGTCCTGTCTTCCATACCTTATATATTATATCCTTTTGTAACTCTCTCCATGTGATATCACTCTCTATTCCATGTGTGTGTGCTGCAAGGACTTACTACCAGCTGCTGGTGAGACCTGTGTACGTGTGAGTGAAATTTGGTGTCGGCTATGAGAGTCAGACTGGGGGTGTGGGTGCCCCTGACCTATGGCGTCAGTCACCGGAGCCAGTGGGGTCTCAACATTGGCAACTGGAGTCAGTGGGGGTCTTTAACCCCCAGCCACTGGGACAGGAGCTGTGTGTGTCCCCAAAATCACCTACTAGGGGAACCAGTAGCAATAAAGTAAAGGCAGAAGTAGAGGAAAGGCAGAAAAGAGAAGCAGTATTATGGAGCGTAGCAAGAGTATAGTCACCACCACAGGCCCGACAACATCTCGGCGGTCCTCCGGAAGTTCAGTGGCGTCCCGTTGATCCATGGTTGATGGTGGTGGGGGTCTCGGACACAATTCCCAAATTGTGGTGGGCTGCTGCGCCGGTTATAGTCCAGGTACCCCAGGTTGGTCTGTAGCTTGACCAATCAGTGTGACGGTGGCCTTTGCTGAGCTAATTGTCATTTTACATGGTTGCCGTATAAGCTTTTCCTGCCCCCTTACTGTTTGGGCAGTGCTTGGCTTCAGCAATTTTGGAGATAACAACAAAGGCTCGTGTGGGCCCCAAGCTAGGCAGACTTTGGCCATTTTGATAGCCAGAGGCCTACACCCTTTCCAGCTGGGGGAGCAACACACCCTCCTCAGCTGATGGCAGCCTTGGGTGGTGACTGACAAGAGAGAGGATGGTCTGCAGAAGATGCTAAATAGGTACAAGCAAGCTTCTTATTGGCCTGCAAGCCTGCCGTCGATTTGCAGAAGCTTAAGCAAGCTTTGAGACAATTATTTTAGAAGTTCCAGTCTTTCACAACCTGTTAAACAGATATAAAGATTTTATAGGCAAAAATCTTGCAATTTAAACTGGAAGGCCAACAAAGTGAAAATTTTATGACAGGCTATTTAGGAGACCCTCATTAGTAATAAGGCTGTGTTTCAGTAGCTCAGACCACAATTGAGGTAGAATTTCCTCCCCTGACTAGCATAATATTGGACTTTATGTCCATACTGCTAAATAAAAGAGTCAGAGAATCAACTCATAGACTCAATTTCTGCTCAGTCACACCACTTGTTAGCTAACTCTCTGGATATGTTTTGAATGCTCTATTTAGCTGTCTCTAATTTTACATCATTTTACACACTCAGACATGCCTCATGCTGTCCTATCACACACCCGAGTATGGAAGATAAGCCTCTAATTCCATGTCATAAAACCATCAGTCTCCTGGGGGGAAAGCATATTCTCTGCATTATTTGAGTCACACCAAACCAGAAACGCATGAGAAGTTAGTAATTGTGTGCGTGGAACACCACATAAGGCCCACAGGAGATTCAGGCGCAAGTGTGGAGCATGGAGATGGCCAGTGCTTTCTCTGCTTTTCTCTGCTTCTTTTTTATTTAGCATTATAGACACAGGACAATTTGTGATGACAACTTTTAAACAGGATAAGAACAATTTGCCTAATGAATGCAAACCCATGCTTTTTTTTCATTTTTTAATTATTTTTTTTTACAGTTCTGTGTCGTTCAAAGGGATAGGATGTCTGGCAAGTCACGTTCATGTTTCTAAAGTAGAATATGTTAAGAAAGAACTATGAAATGCTTAAAAAGATAGTAAATTATTGACTTCAAATGGCATTAGTCCACAAATAGGTGGGAATAAAAGACCAAAGAGCACCTACCCTAGCAAAATAAGCATTTTTTTGGAACCCACTCTCTTTGTCTGAAGCCACAGTACTTTGGTAAATACTAACAAAGGCCTTTGAGGATTAGAGGTAATACACCCCAGTTTCCATAGCACAACTTCTCCCTTCTGACTACTTCACTTACTGAGCAATAGTACTGGCTCATCTTAATAATTTAGGTTTAGGCTTTTCTAACATTAATGTTAGGCTTTTCTGTCTGTATGTTCATGAAACAAATACTTTAATATCATCTTAAATCTCTTCTGACCAATTTAGGAAATGATGACTGAAGCAACATGTCTTTGTGGGTTGTTTTTTTTTGTTTTTTCTGTTAACACTGTTACAGAAAACAAGTGCGAATTTACCCATTGTGCATGTTCTTTAGTTGGTATTCTGCTTAAAGAAACAACTTTCCAAAGTTGTGAGCCACAGGATATCTGGGGAATTAGAGACCTTGGTGTTTCATCTCAGTGCTATACGAAAATGATTTAGAGTGCAATTAAAGTGAGCTTAGTAAAATATCTGACTCAGTATCATATGTTATAGGCACAAACTCATGCAAGTGAAAATTATACTTTTTTAACCTGTTAGAGGTTTTTGAAAAACTTAATAAAAAATAGATGAATGTTACCCTAATTGATGTAATTTATGCCTTCATTTTTTTTTCTGATAATGTGGTACACAAAAGCTCATTAGAATTAAAAGATAACTAGAAGATAAAAGGCTAAGTCTTGTCACAGATTTTTAAACTCGTTCATGAGTAGGAAAGGATTCACAACAAAGGACTGTCCCACAGGACTATAAGGTGGAATAGCGGGCTTCATAAAAGATTGGGAATTGATAAATAAGAGTCACATAATGCTTTTAAATGACTGAAGAATTGGTACTGACAGATGATAATTTCCTTACCATGTAATCCTAATTTATAAACAAACAAACAAAAAAATCCTAAAAAATTCCTGTGTTACTTGCATGTACTAAAATACTGGATAGTATGATCACAGAATTTGAGTTAATTTTAATACATATAAATGCAAAACTAGCCATCATTTTTAAAAAAGTAAGCAAGAAAAAGAAATAATAAATAAAATAAATAAACAAAACATGTCTGAAATTTAATAGTTCATATTCAGGGTGAAAGCAGTAACATAAAAAAGACTGAGGACAATTTGGGAGTGTGAAAGGGAGATTGATTGGTGGAGCCACACCCTGCCACGCTTAGGGAAAAGCAGCAGGTGGAGACTCCACGAGATGTAAAGGATCCCCTGCTCTCTTGTCACCAGGCAGAAGGAGGGGAACTAGGAGAGGATGGGGGGGAATGGAAGCAGGTACCTGCTCGGGGCAGAGGAGAGCCCCCTCCAGACCCCCCAGGTGCCTGTACAGAACAGATATGGGCCTCTGGAGGTAGATGATGAGGGAACTAAGGATACTGATAAAGCCCCATCCAGGGAGCCGTCAAAGCAGAAAACTCCACGCATTAAGACTGCTTCTGTGAAGAGCAGGAGGAGGGCAATAGTCATAGGGGGCTCCATTCTGAGGGAAACTGAGGGTCCCATATGCAGGCCGGACCTTTCCCACAGGGAGGTCTGCTGCCTCCCTGGGGCCCATGTTAAGGATATAGCCAGGAAGCTTCCTGGCCTGATACGGCCCTCAGATTATTACCCTCTTTTGATCTTACAGGCAGACAGCGAGGAGCTGGAGAGCAGAAGTCTGAGGGCAATGAAGAAAAATCTCGGGGCCTTTGGACGGCTTGTCAAGGGTTCGGGAGCACAAATTGTGTTCTCCTCTGCCCTTCCAGCTTTGGAGACTGACGAATGGGTGAACAAGAAAATCGGACAGATCAACACCTGGCTCCAAAACTGGTGCTACGAGCAGGGCTTTGGGTTCAGTGATCATAGTATGATCTTCAGAACACCGGGCCTGCTCGCTAAGAATAGGAGAACCCTATCCCAAAAGGGGAAAAGGGTACTAGGCCAAGAGTTAGCAAGGCTCATGGACAGGGCTTTAAACTAGAAAAGAAGGGAGAAGGGGATAAAAATAGGCTCACTAGTAATGAGCCTAGGGATAAAGGACCAAGGGTGGGGGTGAAATCGGTAGCCCAGCTGAAGTGCATCTACATGAATGCACGTAGCATGGGCAACACACGGGATGAGCTGGAAGCCATTGTGCAGCAGGACAGCTATGATGTAGTTGCCATCACGGAAACATGGTAGGATGACTGTTATGACTGGAATGCTGCGATGAATGGCTATAAGCTCTTCAGAAGGGATAGGCAAGGAAGGAGAGGTGGGGGTGTGGCTCTGTACATTAGGGAATGTTTTGACTGTATAGAGCTAGATTGCAGTGATGATAAAGTTGAGTGTTTATGGGTAAGGACAAAGGGGAAGGGAAATAAGGGAGACGTTGTGCTGGGAGTATGCTATAGACCACCCGACCGGGATGAGGAGACAGATGAAGTGTTCTATAAATGGCTGGCTGAAGTCTCACAATCACCAGCCCTTGTTCTGGTTGGGGACTTCAACCTGCCGGGTATCTGCTGGAAATATAACACAGCAGAGAGCAGGCAGGCCAGGAGGTTCCTCGAGTGCATGGAAGATAACTTCCTGGCACTACTGGTAGGTGAGCTTACCAGGGGAGATGCCTTGCTAGACCTACTGTTCACAATCAGAGAAGGACTAGTGGGAGATGTGGTGGTCGGAGGTTCTCTTGGGTTTAGTGATCATGAAATGGTCAAGTTTTCAATACGTAGTGATGTAAGGAGGGGGGCTAGCAAAACCTCCACCTTGGACTTCCAGAGGGTGGACTTTGGCTTGTTCGGAACACTGGTTGAGAAAGTCCCTTGGGAGATAGTCCTGAACGGCCAAGGGGTCCAGGAAGGCTGGACGCATTTCAAGAAGGAAATCTTAAAGGCCCAGAAGCAGGCTGTCCCCAAGCGTTGCAGGTCAAAAGGACAGGGAAAATGTCCAGTCTGGATAAGGAACTTCTGATGGGACTTTGGAATAAAAGAAGGGTTTACCACCTTTGGAAGAAGGGACAGGCAACTCAGGAGGAGTACAGAGATCTCGTTAGGCTATACAGAGAGAAAATTAGGAAGGCAAAAGCCCAGCTGGAGCTCAACTTGGCCACTAACATTAAGGACAACAAAAAAGTTTTTATAAATACATCAACAAAAAGAAAGTCAGGGAAAATCTCTATCCCTTACTGGATGTGCGGGGGCGGAAAGTTGCAACCAAGGGTGGGGAAAAGGCTGAGATACTTAATGCCTTCTTTGCCTCCATCTTCAATAGTCACACCAGCTATCCTCAGGGCGTTCAGCCTCCTGAGCTGGAAGATAAGGATGGAGAGCAGAACGACCCACCCATAATCCAGGAGGAAGCAGTCAATGATCTGCTTCTGCACCTAGACGCACATAAGTCCATGGGACTGGATGCGATTCACCCAAGAGTACTCAGGGAGCTGGCGGGAGAGCTCACCAAGCCTCTCTCCATCATTTATCAACAATCATGGTCAAGAGGGGAGGTCCAGATGACTGGAGGCTGGCTAATGTGATGCCCATCTACAACAAGGGTCAGAAGGAGGATCCGGGGAACTACAGGCCTGTCAGCCTGACTTCGATACCAGGAAAGATCATGGAGGGGATCATCTTGAGTGAGCTCTCATGGCAAGTGCAGGGCAGCCAAGGGATCAGGGGCAGCCAGCATGGGTTTAGGAAAGGGAGGTCCTGCTTAACCAACCTGATCTCTTGCTATGACCATTTGACCCGCCTTCTGGATGCGGGGAAGGCTGTGGACGTTGTCTAGCTGGACTTTCTTAAGGCCTTTGACACCGTCCCCCACAGCATTCTCCTGGAGAAGCTGGCGAATAATGGCATAGACAAGTGTACTCTTCGCTGGGTTAAAAACTGGCAGGATGGCCGTGCCCAGAGAGCTGTGATTAATGGGGTGAAATCCTCTTGGCGGCCAGTCACCAGTGGTGTCCCTGAGGGCTCAGTTTTGGGGCCAGTTTTGTTTAATATCTTTATCAACGATCTGGATGGGGGGATTGAGTGCACCCTCAGTAAGTTTGCAGACGACACCAAGCTAGGTGGAACTGTTAATCTGCCTGAGGGTAGGAAGGCTCTACAGAGGGACCTGGACAGCCTGGATTGATGGGCCAAGGCCAACTGTATGAGGCTTAATAAGGCCAAGTGCCGGGTCCTGCATTTTGGTCACAACAATCCCAAGCAACGCTCCAGGCTTGGGGAAGAGTGGCTGGAAAGCTGCCCAGCAGAAAAGGACCTGGGGGTGCTGGTGGATGGCCAGCTTACCATGAGCCAGCAGTGTGCCCAGGTGGCCAAGAAGGCCAACAGCATTCTGGCTTGCATCAGGAATAGCGTGGTCAGCAAGAGTAGGGAAGTGATCGTGCCTCTGTACTCGGCACTGGTGAGGCCTCACCTCAAGTACTGTGTTTAGTTCTGGGCCCCGCTGTACAAGAGGGACATGGAAGTGCTGGAGCGTGTCCAGAGGAGAGCTACCAGGCTGGTGAGGGGTCTGGAGACCAGGTCATATGAGGAGAGGCTGAGGGAGCTGGGCATGTGTAGCTTGGAGAAGAGGAGGCCGAGGGGAGACCTCATTGCCCTCTACAACTACCTGAAAGGAGGTTGGAGAGAGGTGGGTGTTGGCCTCTTCTCCCAAGTGAATAATGACAGGACCAGAGGAAATGATCTGAAGCTGCGGCAGGGGAGGTTTAGATTAGATATTAGGAAGAATTACTTTAGTGAAAGAGTGGTCAGGCACTGGAAGAGCCTGCCCAGGGAGGTGGTTGAGTCACCATCCCTAGAGGTATTTAAGAAACGTCTAGATGTGGCACTTCAGGGCATGCTCTGAAGGGCAGAGATTGTAGGTTGTTGGGGTTTTGGGTTTTTTTTTGTTTGGTTGGTTTGTTTTGGTTTTGGGGTTTTGGGTTTTTTTGTGTGTGTGTGTGTATGTGTGTGTGTATGGTTGGACTGGATGATCTCAAAGGTCCCTTCCAACCATGAAGATTCTATGATTCTATAAAATAAACACAGGAAGGTTTTCTTCAAAATACACTAGATATTATTTATTTCTAAATATGTCCTCTGATTGTGCAGTATCTGATCAGGCAAGAAGCTCTGCTGATTTATATTTAATGCATTCTTTGAAGCTAGTAAGCATTTTCATTCTTGTTTTACAAAAAAGAAACTGAAATAGAGTGCAATGTCAAATTCAGCTCCTAATATCTACAACAGGTGCAACAAATCACACTCCTCTCTCTGGCAACAGAGGTTGAGCTGAGGCAGTGAAAATTTGTGGAAATTGTCCCGTCATAAGAGTCTTCCGATAAGGAACAGGAAAATATGCATCTTTCCTCTCAGGGTGCTATGAATCTAGGTAAATGGAAGAAATAGGTTTTTTGTTTTGTTTTGTTTTAACCAGGACATAGGAAAAAATCTTAAATATTTCAGAAAAAAACTGAAAATTTCATCCTATTTCAACAATTGTTTGATGTTAGTATCTGTATAATTTTATTTTGAAATGTGGCCTGCCCTGAAACAAACAAACAAACCAGAAATATTTTTCAGGGATATAAGTTAATAACAAAATGCATGGCACACCTGCCAACTTATATTTGCCATGTCTAATATGCCTTTGGAGTTAAACCTATGGGATTCATTTTGTCTTTATTTTAATTTCTGCATTTCTTGGTAAATCCACATTATATCTCTGCCACCTAATCTTTATTTAGCAAATAATTACAATCTCTATTAGTGCAAAGCAATAGCCTCCAAGCTTACAGCTGGTCCATAACAGACTATGCTGGAGCCTTTGCTGATTTGAAATGGTCCTGGAAAGCACTTTGCAGATGAAGAGGAAAGGCTCAGCTGCTAGCACTCTAGTTATACAGCCTTCATCAGATATGAGTAACCCTGAGTTTCTGTGGGTGAAAAGTTTGCAAAATATTCTGTAAATTATTTTATGATGGACTTTTCTATTTTACAGAAATGCTGCTAGCATTTTCCGTAGTAGTATTTCCAGTGTCAGCTCATGACCTGCCACGGTAGTGTTCAACAGAATCTATGGGAGGTAATAGATGGCTTCCAAAAGGTTCAACTCTCCACAATATTTATCCACCTGTTACTGACAGGTTTCTTTAACAGTTTATTGGCAAATATTCACTTGTGAATAACGAAGACTTTGAGTAGTGCTTCCAAACCTAAATCCTTTCCTTTTTGATGATTCAGACAAGGAAAAGATGCCATCATGCTTTTCTGAAACCAATTTTCTTCTGTGCTGCAATTCTTCTGATTGTGATTTTTTTTTTATTTGGAGAAGGTTGTGTTCTTAAAAAAAGGCTAGCATAGGTAACAAATTCCTTCTTATTCCCTCGTGATGGATTAGTTGGATTACATGAATAAAATAAATCCTACTACTTTGGTATTTGAAGACAGTCCACAAAAAAGTATGCTGTATGCTAAAAAAAGGCTATGATTATCTTGAGCATTTACAGCTTGATTTTACAGCCAGGGAATCTGTGGATGGTACTACTCATTAAGACACCTGTTACTGAGCATAAAGCAAATAAGGAATATTCACAGTAAATTAGAGAAGTTATGCTGGAAAATTCTCATCGTATAAGAATACTGTATCTGCATCTCTACAGTCGGAATATTCCTTGCAAGACAGTAAGTTCTGCTATTCAGTTGTTACTGACTTTCATACCTGTTAAGTGATAAAAGTAAATAAATTCCTTATATGTCCAAATGCCCTAAAACTTCAAAGAAAAATCATGCATAATAATTTTTACTCTGATAAGGTGCCTGTGTGCCTTTTTTTTTTTTTAATATCTTCCATAGATTAAAACCTATTTCTATTACAGGTTATGAACACATAATGAAATTACTAAAATGTTGCATTTTACTGAACTAGAGAAACAGAAAGGGAGTTAATCAGAACAGTTAAGCTACTTTCTTGCACTGAGTCATACTGCTAAGGAATTTTCATTGAATCCATGGATACATTATCCTCATGGATTTCTGACTCACCATAGCAACCACATTAAAAATAAAAAAAAGGATGTTTAATAAAAGCAATTTCCCTTGAATTTTCTGTTAGAATATAACATACCTAAGGGCACAGAAATAAAGATATGACAATACATATGTTTTCACACACTGTTTGCAATCAATATCTAATTCATAACTTCGTTATGGGTTATTTACAAATTTATGATAGAACTGATCAACTATGATTACATTAACTAGGATGTTCTGAAATTTTTTTAATATTCCTGAACTGAGATTGAGAAAAGCATCTTTACATCTAAATAAAACACAATGTAAATACACTGGAAAATATCAAAATATTAACTTTCCACATGTTTTAAAAGATATGTAGTTGATATCAGAAAATTTCACTATGGACCATTAAATGGAAATCTTAAATATGATATTGAATTTATATAAAATTTATGAGACAAATTAAACCTGAATATGTTTGTTTTGAATGTTTTTTCTTTCCCCAAAAAATGGAATCAAAGGTTAGTTACTGTTGTCAGAATCACTATTATTGTAATGGTCTTATATAGAATAATTATTAAAATAATTGTATTTTTATAAAAAAAAATTAAATTAGGAAAACTGTCTTTATTCTGGAAAAAATATTTCATACAAATATTTACAATGGTTCTATTTATGGGTTATTAATAACACAAAGCTGAAGATTAAGTAATAGGGTGTTACCTCTTCAAGGAACTTAAAATAATATGAGATTTTGATGGATTTTTTAAAAGTTTTACACATACCCACTGTTTGGGGTTTTTTCTTGGTTTTTTTTTTTTTTTTTTTTTTTAAATGACTAATGAAGGTGAGTCTCTTGCTTTTGAATACTCACAGCAATTATGGCCATGTACATACAAGTAAGTTGAAGAGGTCCATGGCTCTTTGAGTGGCTACTCAAAAGCTTGTTTTGGGTGAAAGGAGATATATCTTACATATAAAATTAAGAACTTAATTTTAGTTCAATTAAGAGCCTAATCAATAAATTATTGTCCAGGTTTAATTATTACAGAGGAAAGAAAATAATATATTTCAGAAAACCTTTCATAACACTGAAGTTTAAATTATCATAGACACACTTTCTTGTATCTAGCCTTTGCTCTGGTGTTATGCGTACCCTCCTACTTCCCCTCAGAGTCCTCTGGACCTGAATTTGCTATGTTGTTCTACATATGGTGTATGTTTGGATTTTTTTGTTTTATTCTGTTTTGGTTTTTTTGGTGAGTTGTTAATAGTACTGAGGTCTCCAGTATGATCCTGTGCCCTGTTGTCCCATACCAGTACTCCTGTACCCTGCATCCTGAGCCCCCACTTTCAAGGCTCTTTCTATCATACCGGACCTATTTGCATCTAAACTACATTTTTATGTTAACAGTGAATATTTCTATCCACTCAGATTACCAACTTGTTACTACTATCTGTATAAAAATTGTCGTTATGCCACACAATTATACAAAGCTAAGCAAAGTGAAACAAATGAGATAATAAATCCTCAGTCATTAGAAAAGTGCTGTTACAGCTAAACAAACTAAAGCAAAGCTCCAGGCAGGCCAAGAGGAGTTCAGGCACAGCCTGACGAGCCTCAGCCCATTTGGTGCGAAGCCTCTGGCCTGTAACTAGCAAAGGCAATGCTGTATCTCTGGGCTAAATGGTTCCAAAGCAAGGTGACGCCATCTGGCTTGCTTCCTCTCTGCTCAAGGGCTTGCTTTTGTTAGAAGAGGTTGGCTGGTTCCAAACCACATAGCACTTGATTCTGGGTGTCCTCATGGTGCCAAGTGGTACCCTACTGGCCGAATACATTGACATTTTGTTTGAGTGTGATTTTCAGTTCAAATTATGCAAAAGAAAATGTGAGGGTTGCGGGGAAGACCACCAAAGTCATCATTTTTTTAGTTCAAACTTCAGTGTGCATGTTGCTCTATGCCATGGGGTATGACGTGATCATAAAGAAAAAGAATTTAAGGTGCTTGCCTAAGTAGGGTTGGAGTGCAGAGGAGGATGAAGGTGGTTCATTTTTCTCACCTTTTGAGTGCAGCCTGGGGACTCCCCACAAATATATTCAGGCTTTGTCTTAAAATAGTTATTTTGGGAAGGGGTGGCTAGCCGAGAAATCAGGAAGCAAATTAATGTTCAATTAATGTGGATGATCCCCTAATGAAGGCTCAAGCTTGTTTAACTGTGTAGAAATATCTATTGGTCTAAATATAAGTCCATGTGTCTTCACTTTGAAAAGAAGAGCTCTGAAGTTTTGAAAGTGTCTGAGATATATAGCAAACACTTTGTTCTTCTCTCCACCTTTTAACACCTTTCTTAGACAACCAGTGACAATCAAACATGACAGTATTATTAAAAGTACCCATACATTCCTATCCAGAAATCCATAAATAATTTCAATTATTGATTTTAATGGTGCACCTGTTCCAAGTTATTGCAATGTCATTAATGACTCATTAATGCACTTAGATTTCCTGCTGATATGTGCTGAATGAATAAATATTTCCTGTAACATTACTAAATAATCAGGAAGACAGAAAAAATGTCTTTCCATTTTAATGAATGTAGTACTTGTTAAATGCATTGTATTAGCAGAATTAGAAAGGACTCTATGAAATGTGTAGCTTTAAGTGCATCATCTTTTATTATTTTATAAATTATAAGAGTAGTAAGACAATCTGCTTTAAAAGAATGACATTGGATAACACTCTAGAAAACGGGCCATTTGGTTAGAATTGCTTGATTAGGGACATTTGGAAGAGCACAGAGGCTCAGTGATAAAAACAAAATATATATATAAGGGAGATTTTCCTGAGATGCATGAGATGCATATCTTGAAGCATTTGAAAGACAGAAATTTCTTAGCAGTTAAAGACAGTAACATTGCAGGAAACGCTAGGAAAAAAAAAAAAAAAACAAAACTAACCTGAGGGAACACTAAGAACTAGATTACCTTTTGCAGTGTACCATGGCAAATCCTTGTATCCTGATTCCCAGTCATCCAGATTGAAGGGACTTCCTGTAATGAATCATGTTTACCATCTCCCCCACATCTTTTGTAGATGCATAATTATGCACTTTCAACTAAGAACAGGAAAGCACATCCAGGTCTAGTTGTGCAAGATAACTCTCAGGTAAAGAGTGCAATAAGTGCTTTGAGGTACTAGGAAAAAATACTTCCTCTCCTCCCTGCCTCTGCTTCCAAAAAAGTAGATGAAGTTAAAATTACACTAGGACATGGAGGTACAAACAAGATTATGAATCTGTCACATGCTTGGAAGCCAGTGGGAACCTGAAGATTTGAAAGCTGAGAGAGGGGAACAGAGGAATTTGGGAGCTGACTTGACAATCATTTTAATTGGGAAGACTTGAAAACAAAATTTTTGAAGTATAGGAGGAATGTCTGTCTTTCATCATAAATGGTTCAGCATTAAATCAAACTACTCACAAATCCCTAATGACACTTGTCATTTTTGTAGTGTGGCCAGTTAGTTATTATGACAAAGAATGTCAATCTATCCAGGAAAAGCAATTTCTTTATTGCAGGAATCAATGATCAAAACTTTTTGGCCTATGTTATATAGGAACTTAGGTTTAGATTAACAAAATGGTTTGACATGTAAGGTTATCAAACCATCTTCCAGAAAATTATTTCCAGAGTTGCTTTTCCTCTGTGTTGAACCACATAGTATGTACTAACTGGTTGCTTTTCTGTACTCCACCACAAATTTGATTGTTCATTTCCTGAAGAAGATTTAAAATACAATTTATTAGTTAAATTATAACTCTTTCAGAAAACAATGGCAAATTTTAAATCTGGAATGCATTCTTTACAATGCATTCTACAGTCTGGGTTTTTTTCAGAATTATTTATAATATGCAGCATATAGAACACAACAGGCATTCCCCTGATACTTAAGCACATTTACTAAAAAGTCATGCCCAAAATAGTGAGGCTATTTTTAGGATAAAAGAAATTCATTTTAATGTTTTATCTAAAATCTAACAGTGCAAGAAGCACGTTGTAATATACTACCAATGGAGATTTTATCGATTTACTGATTTTTTAATATATTTTTTTCTAAGATTTAAATTCTGACAGTTCTTTCTCTCATATCTTTCTCATGAAGTAGCAAGTTTGCCAGGAAGACTCTGCAATGATGAATTGTCTTATAAAGATACTTTTCCACTAAGCTGGTCATTCACACAAGTAAAAATTCTTATGCAGCAATCTCACAGAATTCCTTTTCCTGCTATAACTTGTTCTTCAAAACAATGTAAATTCTATTATTTTTTTTATTGCAATTCAGTACAGGTAGCCATATCTGAGGGCACTTAATTAAGTTATGAACATCATGAAGACATGTCGCTCAAAGAAAGGAGAACATCAGGAAGCTGCCTGTGACCATCATTAGACAGAATTAAGTTTGCATTTAGTGTCAAGAAAGAAAATGTCCTTAATCCACTAATTCAGCATGAACATTTCTATTAACTAATCCTCTCAAACTGTAGCAAATGCCATGCTATATGACTTCATAACATAATGCATTCCAAGCTCAGGAAAATACTTCTGTTTTGGAAAAAGCTTTAGCCTCTATATCTACCATTCACTCAAGTGTTTGCAATGCGTTTAGGGATAATAAAATGTACTTGTTTTTCTTGGGTTGGTTTTGTTGCTTGGTTATGGTGTTAGAGGGGTTTTGGTGGTGTTTTTTTTGGGGGTGCCCCCCTCCGTTCCTGTGACTTGGTACCATTTTGTGTGGTTTGTCTGAATCCTATGTCATTGTTTTTCGTGTGACTTGGAAAATTCTAAATCTTAAACAATCTGAACTTGTTTATACACACTCAAAATGTTTGGAAGTCAGTGCCCTTTTGACTATTTGCACAATTCTGTAAATGGCATTATTTAATATATATTACTTTTCACAACACACGTATTGATTCACATTTATTTTCTTAGGGTCAGTAAAAGTAATATTCTCAAGAAAAAGTTTAGATAATATGTGATATGAGTGACAGTATTTATATAAACCAATTCAGCTTTAGATATATATCCAGAACTGGATGTTTTCATAATCTACATTTCATTTGGTGAGACTGACTGAAATCCTGTCAAAGTAACTTCTCTTTTTCATGTAATTCAGAGACGAATGTAATTCAGAAATTAACCAGATATTTCATGAAAAATATTGTACTATTTTTGCAGTAGAAAAAAACTTCCAACATTTGTTTATATCATCAATGCATTACATAGAAAAACTTATCCTAAAGTGATTACTAGGATGGAATTCATCAGCTGAAATATAGCTGACTACAGGAAAATATAAAGTAGAACTCTCTATCTGAATTCTCAGCATAGACTTGCTTATAGTCAGTAGAGAACAATGGAGAGCAGCAAAAATTTTTCTCATAAAATAGATGTCTAAAATAGATAGCGTGTATTATTCCATAAAAGCGATTATTTCTCTCCCTTGAGTATAAAAAGAAGTCTGGAATAGTTAGCTGATAAATATGTAAAGCTAAATTAGTTGAATCCTACTGTAGACATTTAAAGACAGATACTTCAATATATCTGTATGAACAAATTTTACACTTATAAATACGGATGCTTATCTATAAGAATATCATTATTGGAAGCAATTACATTAATCATATAACCAAATATGCAATGGAAGAGTCCTTTAAGAATGGACTTAATTGTCTTAGTAGAACTACCAGTAATAATAATTTGATATGCTTGCTCACATTGAGTTGAATTTTGACATCTGACTGAAATAAATGGGTTGATAAATAGAGTAGCACTGGTCTTATGTAAGAAATTCTATACTCTTTAGAAAGTCTTAAACTTTAATGAAGTGTTTTAAATACACCAGGTTCCTGAATAATAAAAAGGATAAACAACATCCCCATCCTTCCCAATAAAAACCGTAATTCAGAGAGTTATGTCTAAGTGATTTTCCACTATCAAGAACTGACAGTTTTAATGGTGCCATCAAGGCAGTCTCTCAATCCACAAAAGGCATAAATTTAAAGCCTGGGAGAAAACGTAGCTACAGGTATGTACCAATAAGTATTTGGTTTTGTTTCTTTTTCTTGAGGCAAGTTGCACAATAAGAAATAGATGTTGTCTATATTAAAAAACTAAATTCTACAAGGGAAAACATCCAGTAGAAGATTCCATTGCATAGATAGTATTGTAACCTGTTCAAATGGTACAGTGATGGTTTTGATCAAGGGCAACAAGAATTTCCCCAAAATTTCTTTGTCATGGATTCAAAGTTGGGGTAATCCTGGTTATACATACAACTAGGGAATGAGAGCCTGGACAGCAGCCCCATGGAAAGAGATTCGGGGTTTGGATTGATGGCAAGTTGAGTATGAGTCAACAGTGTGCCCTGGCAGCCAAAAGGGCTAACTGTGTCTGGGGTGCATCAAGCACAGCATAACTAGCCAGATGAGGGAGATGATTGTCCCACTCTACACTGCACTGGTGCAGCTCCACCTCGAGTACTCTGTGCCGTTTTGGGAGCCTTAATAGAAGAAGGACATCAAACTATTAGAGTGTGTCCAGAGGAGGGCCACCGAGATGGTGAAAGGCCTCAAGGGCAAGACTTACGAGGAGAGACTGAGGTCACTTGGTTTGTTCAGCTTGGAGAAGGTTGAGGGGTGAATTCATCGCAACCCACAACTTTCTCAAGGGGAGCTGCAGAAAGGGAGGTGCTGATCTCCTCTCTCTGGTGATCAGCGTAACACAGTATGAAGCTGTATCAAGTGAAGATCAGATTGGACATTAGGAAAAGGTTCTTCATGGAGAGAGTGGTCGGGCACTGGGACAGGCTCCCCAGGGAAGTGGTCACGGCACCAAGCCTGTCAGAGTTCAAGGAGCATCTGGACAACACTCTTAGTCATATAGTTTAGTTTTAGGTAATCCTGCAAGAAGCAAGGAGTTGGACTCAATGATCCTTATGAGTCTCTTCCAACTAAAGATCTTCTATGATTCTATGAAACTTATCATAAGGTAAGGACCGTTCTAAATAGACAGTCTTCATACTTACACCTTGTTCTGGAGACAGTTTAGTTGTTTATGTGCTGACCAGTGTATGGTCTCAGAGCCAAAGATTTGTCCTGAACAAATTTATTTTATTATCAGATGCTCAGTCTTTAACTTAATTTGTGTATCACAGTCATTCTGGACAAGACAATTCTATCCATACACTGAACACATAACTGTAATGATGAAATTTTTTTCAGCTAACTTAAATCAGACAAAAGTCAGTTGTACAGGATGGTATTCATGTGCCTAAAGATGAATGTCTAGTGTAATCTGAGATGCCCTACCATATTCTGTGTGGCTTCATGCTGACACTTCAAAAGAATGTATGTCTCCTATCTGTCCTGTGTCTCATCTGTCCCATGAGGATGTCTCAGATACTGTAGAACTTCTAAGAAGGGAGTAGATTTAGGCAAATAAATTACAGATTTACAATATCTGAATAGCTTTGTAGACTCCAAAGTCTCAACTCATTGTCCACAGGTAGAAACCTTGTTCCATGCAAAATGTCCTAGCTAATCAAAGCTTTTGCAAAGGACTAGAATGAATGCCACAGCACATCTGAGAAACCTCTTGACACAGTAGGTTTGTAAAGTTGGACAACCAAATGAAGCCCTATTGACTGGAAATACAGTGACTAAATGAGTACCAAAATTCCAAATGTGCATGCAGACACCTAAAATTAGGAGTGAGTTGTATCATACACATATTCTAAGCCAGATGTTTGAGTTACCTGTATAATCAATGGAGAGATTCTGACATCTCTAGAGAGCCAGAATTTTATTGCACCTCTCTCAGTGATTGTCTGGAAGTGCTTCTGTGTGCTGAATAGGATGTGGAAAAAGAAGTATTTTTTAGACCAGTGAGCTAACATAAATGAAGAGATTAAATCCCATTCCAAGTTCCCAAGGAAGTGTGGACTTTTAAAAATCTAGGGTTTATTTGCCTAAACACAGATGCCCAGTTTTATTTGCTATGCCCTAGGTTATATGACAGATATCACACAAAACCTACGGTAGACCTGAACCTTTCTCTACTGGCAGGTGGGAATCAAGATAGCCTAGGTATTCTAAATTGTAGTAGATGCCAATATTTAGGCAAGTGAATTGATTCCCTACAGTCCATTTACACTTGTTTAAATACTCAAGGTTATTTTCTAGAGCTGACACCAGTTCACTCTTATGATTAGGGTCCAGTGTTTAATCTGTTTTCATCTACTTGAGTGCTAGTAATGATTATTAGGAACTGCCAGTGTAGGGAATAAGCAAATATTCATAAGAGAAAAAATATGTGAAGTAGTACTTAATACTTACCCCAAATTGCATTGCTGTCATTCTTTCAAAATCAAAACATCTTATAAAGTTATAAAAACCATGTTCTCTAAACTTGAGAATTTTAAGGATGCTACTTGTCCTTCAGGAAACAAAATGAGATTATTTTTAAGTCACAACAGCATTTGGGTCACAGAATCACAGAATGATAGGGGTTGGAAGGGACCTCTGGAGATCATCTAGTCCAACCCCCCTGCCAGAGCAGGGTCACCCAGAGCAGGTTGCACAAGAACACGTCCAGATGGATTTTGAATGTCTCCAGAGACAGAGACTCCACCACCTCTCTGGGCAGCCTGTTCCAGTGCTCTGCCACCCTGAAAGTAAAGAAGTTCCTCCTCGTGTTTAGATAGAGCTTCCTATGTTCAAGTTTGTGCCCATTACCTCTTGTTCTTTTTTATTTTTATAGTCATTTGGGATTCTGCCTTGACTTAATAGTCTAATATTTTACTCACATCACTACTAAACACTGTAGCGTGAGTTGCAAGAAAGATTTCAGAAGATTCATCATTACTGATTCACCAAAATTGCTATGAGGTTTTCTTTGTGAAAGGGACTTATGGGAATATGATGATTAAATTTTGGAGGTGGCATTGATATTTCCAAGGAATACAGAGATCTTTGAAAAAACTCTATACTGAGATTCTCTAGTACCTGTGGACCAGATTTTGCCACTTTTGCAGTCAGTAGCAAACACCTATCCAGCTAGTCCTCATGAAACTAGTAAGATGTGGTGTATATACAGCTGTATAGTCCTGACCTCTTTTAAGAAGTTTTACCTCATGACAGTTAACACAAAAAACACTTTTCATTTAGCATTTGGCTAGTTATTCTGATTGATATTCATAGAGTCTATTTGATCAACTTCGATCCTTCAGTTTAACAGCATTTATTTTTAGAACACATTGGAATATTTATTGTCCCTTAAATAATAGTCATTTTTGTTAGCATAGTGAGGAAGGAGTTATGTAGAAAAAGCTGATTAGTAGTCTTGGTAATTACCTTTTATCTTATTTATATAAAACAAAATTATTTTAATTTGAATTTGATATAATCCCATTTATTAATTAGTAATGGAATATTCTGTTGTGATTAGTTATAAGATTTCTCACTCCCCTCTTCCTTGTTCTCTCCTTCCCCCTCTCTGCCTTCCTTTCTTTCTTTCCTACCTTCCTACCTTCCTGAGAGAGCTGTCCTTAAAGGTTCTAGTGACATGAAGTAAGAAAAGAGCTGTGGCTCCTTTATCATTTTTCATTTTATTGGAAATAAAAGAAAATGGGCTTTTCTCTTTTTTTCCTTTCTTTTTTTTTTCTTTTCTTTTTATTTAAAGAAAATAATCATCCCAGAATGCCCCTTCATCTATCATGGGGGCATATATAATACCACAAACAGCTAATACAGAATGTCAAGGCAACAGGAATAAAAGCAATAGAAAATTCAATTGAGATTGCTTCTGCTTCTTGACACAGAACCCACAGGACAGAACATTCTTTCTACAAATAGCTTGGTAAAGTTAGCTTTCACTTTTGCTTATAAATCTTAACAACTCTTGCCATGAAAGGTTTAATGCTATACTTTTTATAGCAGTAAAATAGGTATTGTATTATATTATCTGCACTACGCATGTATTTCTCTAAAGAAATTCAAATATATGTGTTTTTTTCCACATATATACACACACAAATAAACAGCAAACATGTAAATGCCCCCATTATGACTGTTTGTGTATCATTCTCTGTAAACAGTTCAAGAGTAACATCTTACTGTTTCAACTCTCCTTCCATGCATTGTCATAATGCTCCTTTCTAAATACAATTTTAAAATGTTTTGAAGTGTACAGTACCTCTATCTACCTATCTATTTATCTATCTATCTATCTAGAGAGAGAAAGATATATGCAACTGAGAGTATAAATAACTGATTAATGTGGTCAGAAAAGCACTATGAAAAATATAATATATTCATATGAAGTACTACACATGGAAAAACAATTTAATACATTTTATGGGTATTTACTGCATAAATTTGTGTTACCATTCTGGCACCTATAGAGGCTACTTACCCAAGTCTTCTTGAATATTCAGCCCTGAAAATTATATCCAAACTTTCATAATTAAAACATTTTTAGAAGATAATTAGAACATTTTTAAAGCTCTGTGCCTGCCAAGCCTAATGGTCGAGTTCAGATTGTGTTTTGTCTATGTAAATATACATAAGTATTTGAAGTTCTGAAAATGTACAGATAAAGCACTGTATTGCATAATATTGCATATTATTTGAGAATCCCAACAGAGAAAAAAAAAAAGGATTTATTTGCCTGTGTTGAAACTATAGAGTCCAGGGTCTTGAAATAAATCTATCATCATTTAAATTGTACTACTGCTTTGGCTGTCTTTGAATACAGCACTCTAATTTACCAGAGTATATTTCCTTATGAGTCTATCTTCATCTGGAATTGCCGATGTCACTGGAAGTGCCACAAGAACAGTTGACACAAAGACTGAACATGGAATTGACATTGTTTTACTGCTGTGATCTGGTTTGAGTCTCAGATCATCTACACATGTACATTGTATTACAATGTCTGAACAGAAAATCTATTCAGTCTCTTTGATTTGTTCCTGGTCATGTGGCTTTGAACTGGGAAGTTCTCATCCTCTGTGAGGTCTATCATAAGCTTTTGTTATTTCCAAGGTGCATTTTCATTTATCTCAGACTGTATAGGTAGGAAGGATATATGATTTCACCCATAAAATAATTTCTAGAATCGATGGGAAAATGTGGATGTTTGTGAGAAGTTCATGAAAAAAGTGGAAACCATTTGAAACTATTAATGTGGACCATCAACATTACATATGACTCTACTGTCATTGGCTCAATGATACTTGCACTATGGAGAGCGAGACAAACTGACACGGACTACACTGTAATCTTTTGCAAACAAAGAACTTGATAATTTACTCTTACTGTGTGATCTTCATGAAAACATACTACTTAATGAAAATGAATTTTGTCTTATTTATAATACTGTTTATCGTGAAATCTGTACTCCAGTCAATAAGATTTTGCCATTATTAGTAGATGGTTTTGTGTTTCCCTGGCACTATTGGGTTTTTGTGGCAAGGTTTTGGTAGCAGAGGGGGCTGCATGGGGGGCCTCTCTGAGAAGAGATCATGTCAGAAAGAGACATGCCCCCATGTCAGAAAGAGCGAGTTCCAGCTAGCTCCAAAATGGACTCACTGCTGGCCAAAGTGATGCTGGTGGTGCCTTTGTGATAACATATTAAAGAAAGGGTAAAAAACCACTGTGCAGCAACTGTGAGAGAGGAGTGTAAAAAATGTAAGAGAAACACCCTGCAGAGACTAAGGTCAGTGAGGAAGGAAGGGGAGGAGGTGCCCCAGGTGCCAGAGCAGAGATTCACCTGCAACCCCACAAGGAAGAGCATGGTGAAGCACGTTGTCGCCCTGCAGGCCATGGACAGCCACAGCAGAGTGGATAACCACACTGGAGCCAACAGTGGACCCCACACTGCAGCATGTATAAGTGCCCTGAAGGACGCTGCAACGTGTGGAGACACCATGCCAGAGCAGGCTCCTGGCAGGAATTGTGGCTCATGTGGGACCCACACTGGAGCAGTCTGTTCCTGAAGGCCTCTTTTTACATACAACCAGACATTTTTATATGCTTTTCTGCCTACTCATCTTTTTGTTCCTCCCTGCTCCCCCTTCCCCTGCATGCTCCCCATGGGTTTGTACAGCTCTTGATTCAAAGCAAATATCAAGTCAGACTAGCTAGCAAGGATGATAGGAGGCCTGGGAGCCACTTATTGAAGCAGCCACTAGTCCAGGCTGAGTAGTGGGAAGACCAGAGGGTCTGCAAGTTGACTACTGGATCAACCAGATCCAGGCAACTACTGGACCTACTACATGGTGTCTCTGAGTTAACCAGAAATCCATTTACCTGCGAGTGTCTGTGTATAAGGCGACTGGAGATGAGAGGATCCAAGGGGCAGGTACTTGGTAGACAGAGTGTTGAAGGGCAGCTACTGGATGGATCCATAGCGCATAAGTCTGTGTGTACATTGGTGTATGCAAGGGGTTTGGATATCAGAAACTGGAGTGCAGCTGTGGGTTTTGGGGGGTTGCACATCCTTTTACCATTATCTGGGGAGAATGAAGATCAAGGGCCAGTTACTAAGGCTATTTGCTTAGAAAGTAAGTGTCTAAGGCCAGTTACTAGAGGGATAAATATTCTATGTATGTATATACTTCTCACTAACAGATTTTCATCTTGATCAGCCAGAGAGGGGATGGGATCAAGCCATTTCTGTCATCTGTATGTGTCTGAGTGTTTCTGGATGTGTGCCCAGCTGTGTGAACAGCTATGTGTACATGTGTGTATGTATGTATTGTGTGTGTATGTTTGTGCATGTGCCTACTGGCAATACATGCTCAGCCTCGCTAATGGCTGGACCTGTAAACAGAGAACTGCAACAGCCTGTATTCTATTGGGACTACCAGATCTGGAAACTCCTAATATGAACCCAGATGGCAAAACAGCCTTCTCAGTCCTTCATGTTTGAAAAAACTCAGGTAGATATAAAGGTACAAAGAGCAAATATCTGAATCTCATGACTGGAAGAATTAATGTGATGGGAGCAGATAACTCCTGAGAGGGGTGTCTGTGAAGCATTTTTTTAGCATTATGATACTGACGAAGTCTCTGGTAGTGATTCAGGTCCACTCTCCTATTACACTTTCAGATGTTGACACAGATGTGCACATCTCCAGCAAGCTTTGCAACATACTAGTGGCGTGCAAAACCATTGGTTAATCACTCAAGTTCTTAGGATGTTGTGGACCAGATCTCAGAACTGATATTTGAGAACCATAACAGAGGAAATGAATTTTGACAAAATCCTATGATGAAAAGAGACACCATATATTTCACATGCTTGGTCATGTAGTATTCTTGCTATTTTCCCAGGGTGTTCAGAAATCTTAGGAATTCTAATTTTGGATTTACCTTGGAGCCTGAAATTTTACCTCAGTCAGCTTGCATATTCAGGCATAATTCTCTCTCTGATTCAGTATCATTTAAAGTCTTTGATTCTGAACGGGAGCACCTGGCTAAACCGGTTTCAGAACACAAAAGGTGAGATGCAGGGAGTTGTCATTCAACTCAGCTCCATCTCGCCTTGGCAGACGCTTATTGATCCCTATCTACGCAGAGATAACTTGGGGGGAGCTGTGGAAATGGCTCAGCCCGGTGTGGTCTCAACACTGCATTACAATAAGAACTGAAACCAGAACTGAAACCCGAATGGTGCCTTTTACAAACAAAATGCCCTGAGTCAAGTACGACCAATATTCAGTGAGAGAATACCTGAGAGAGAGGGTAAGTGATTTAATAACTTACGTATGATGTCTAGCACGCTTTAAGATCGTGATTTGTGCACTCGTTTAAGGTATTCATATAAGAAGCGCGCTGGTGGTTTGTGTTGTTACTTTTCGGGATCACTTGTTAGGTGGTAATAGCGTATTCTGTGAATTGTTTTGTTCTTTTCCCCTTAAATTAAAATAGTGCACTCTTCCATTGTATCCATAAGAACTTGCAATAGTGGCGTATCGGACCGGTGAGTGAAGTCCAAATAAATTGTTATTTGAACCTCTCAGTGAAGTCTTTTTCTCTCCGTCACAGATTCACATTCCCCTATTTTGTAATTCAGCTAGTTTTTCTGACAGTTCAGAAATTCTGACAGTTTGCTAGGTCTTATTCTGAGGCATAAATGCTTTGCTGTAGGTGCTCCAGAGCTTGAGATGACCAAACGCATGCAAAATGCTGACTGTCATGTCAAAATCCTTGCCAGTCTTGTAGCAAATTGTGTATAATATTATAGCCCAAGAACTCAACTCATAATGTAAGATTATGATTTGGAAGTTTTCTTGCTCTTGTCATCAGCCCTTATCTCACATATGCTGTATTCTTCTGAGTTCATCAGGACAGATGAGGAGTGGCTGAGATAACTAAGCATCATCAGCCTGAGGAAGAGAATAAGCACAGATCTTTTAGCTGTCTTCAATTACCTGAATGGGAGAAGGAAAGGGAGGGAAGGGCTGGGAAGGGAAAGGAGAGCAGGGCAGGGCAGGGAAAGGAAAGGAAGGGAAGGGAAAGGACAAACTTTTCTCAGAGGTGTGCAGTGATAGATGAGAGATGAGTTGGAACACTGAAAATTTCATTAGATATGGGGTGATGTTTTTTCACCATAGAGAGGTCAGACACTGTAATGGGTTTTTCAGGGAGTTTGTGGGATCTCAGTCCTTAACTAGTCAAAACTCAGCTGGACATAGCCCAGAGCAACCTGCAGTAACTTGGCTCTGCTTTGACTGAGGATTTAGACCAGATGATCTCCAAGGATGACTCCCTTTGAGTCATCAGCCTACATTGCTTTATGATTCAGGATGTGTTACTGCATGCATAGCAGCCCACAAGTGGTCTTTCTTAAGACACCTGCGTTATTTGGCCTTTTTAATTAGTCACCCGTTAGTACATGCAGTTACTAAGTTTTTTCAGCTTACTGTTGGCATTGTGATCACTCTTAAAGAATTTGGAAATATGAGCTCAGATTTTTAATTTTGGCATTGGGACATAGTGATGCCTCTAAGGCTACTAGGATCATGTAGCAACTCTTAAAATTTCTTAAGGCTTCAGGCTTGTCCAGCTGTGTTTTTTAGTTTTATGTTTGCTCTCTCCTTAAGGCATCAAAATAACATAGTTTGTAGTTTCTCTGCTACACTGTAGTCATTTGCTAGAACTGATACTGTCTCATATAATTTTTTTAGCTAATTTTTCTGGTGAAAATACTATAGCAGAAGGACTATGGCAAAAATCTATGAGAATTTTCTCTCCTTCTAGAACAGGAAAAGAATATTTCTTATACATGACATTTCTGAAGGGATAGCATATTTGTAAAATATACTAATAATGACATATAAAAGTTAGCTTTTTCAGTCATCAGGCAAAAGAACAGAACTGTAAAGTACCATCAGATATAGAACAGTGTGAATAAGCTCTTTTTTGGCTATTTATCAAACTGACAATTGCCTAAAATCTGGAAACCTTCTAAATTTGATTCACTCATTACATAAGAGTGGATTGTCATAAAATTGTACCTAATGGACAAGAATACCACAGCTCACAGTCATTTTGGTTCTACAAGCCTTACAGAATTCACTCTGTTTCAGTTTCAGAGATTTCTGTATAAGCCCATATTGAGACAATGTAATATTTCTGTAATTTATATCAAAACTACTTCAAAGCTCTTCTTTCTGCAATTCAACCTCTACATTAGGTTACATAAAGATGCACACTTCCTGGAAAAGGCCAGATGAAAAGCTACAATCTGATGGTGACCACAGGTTTATGTTCCAGTAGTCTCTGGAAAAATGAACACCAAATTTGTTACTACACACAGTTTTAATAGAGAGGTTGCCTAGGAAGAGATAAAATGGATGAAGGTGTTTGAAAGGACCAAAGAACGGGAGGAGATAAACAAGGCAGGCAATGTGAAGATGAAGTTAAATCAGCCCATAAAACATGGCTAAAACTTAAAACCCAATGATAATCTGCACAAAGCATGAAGAAGTTCAGTCAAAAAAACCTAAGGAAATAATTTAATTGTCCAGGGAAATTTTTACTTGTCTGCTTTTTCCTGACAGATAGCACTTCTCTCTGACTACTCTTTTTATTCTTGTGCTAAGTCCACACAGGAAAGGTATTTGGATTTTGTTACTTTACTATGTACAGGACAGGAATACTTCTTCTTGTAGGCAGCTTGAAAAAATGCTGATCCATCTTTTGGCCATCTGTAATCCCTGCTTGGGCTACCAGTGCTCCTACAGTCTGAGCTCTTTGGAGAACACCCCATTTACATTCATCTTCCACAGAAATTAAGTCCAAGCAGATTCATGTATTGACATTGTTGAAATAATAGACACAGACATTTTAACCACCCAATGATCACATGAAAAAATGGTTCATTCTTCATTTTTGACCATGAATTTTCTTTATAAATATATCATTACATTTATTTATACATTCTGAAGTCAATGAATGCATCTAACAGTTTTTATTCCCTCCTTCATTATATTTCATTCTTATTTAAAGGCTCACATTCATCCTTTATTTCTCTGATATTAAAGATGCAGAAGGACAGAGAAGTTGTTGAAATCAGTAAGAGTATTTACTATTGTGATATCATTGATGCTAGCTGCATGGAAGGAAGTACTTGGTGTCAAATAGGTGATCCAATTCACAGCTTTACCCGTTCTCCAGGAATCTTGACCTAGCTGGATCCTGATAACTGTTAAGAAAACTCAGAGTTCTTTTTGAATTACACAGAAAATAACACACAGATACTACGTACATGACAGAGTTCAAAAAAGCAGATTAAATAGGTATTATTTTAGTAGTTTATTTTGTGCACTTTCTTGTTCTTAAAATCTGTAACATAGTACACAGTAATCATCTTTACTATTAACTGCAAATATTTTTGCTTCTTAATCCCTCTTCATAACAAGCTGTAAAAATTATAAAGATAGATATTTTCAAGTATAATGGAGGTATAACTGTGCAACTTTTGAAGTTTGTTTTTTGCCGTTTTTTTTTTTTTCTTTCGAGTTCCAGATGCTTATTTTTAAGTTTTTAAGGGCTTTTTGGGGATACACATTCTAGTTCCTTGTCTGCAGTCACACCAAACCTGATTATGCCAACTACATGCATCTTTCTTGACTTAAGCGATAGAGCAACAGATATAATGAATATACAGACTTACTCATTCCTAGATACAAACACTGAGCTGTGAGCTCTGAACTGTTACGCATTTTTAGAACAGACCCATTCACTAGGACAGGGCAGTGATGGGGAATTATGTCATAGGAAGCTATGTAGGCTTGTGAGCATTTTCTGTGAAGTTCAGTGTATAATTGACATCACACAGAGATGAAGTTAAATTTATGATTTCTTGTCTGCAGGAGACACATAGTTTTCTAAATTCTGAATGCTTGACCAAAAGGAGTCAAAGGCTCTGTAAGTATATAATTTCTTTGTATAATATTACTATACGGTGGGCAAACCCACTATACTTTTTCTCAAAAAGGCCATTTTAGTCATCTCAATTTTTTAAGGAGCTAGCTTATTCTTCATGAACACCAGATTCTACAGATAAACTGCATCTAAACTTTTTTAAAGCGATACACATTCTCAGTGAATGCACTTATAAACATTTTTAAATACCAGGTCTTTTATTGGTTAAAGAATGAAAGAAATCAAGTTTTCCTAAATGCCATAAACAATAGTATCAAGCAATAATATATGTTAAAGAAACAGGATTCTAAATTTTCCACATCTGCCTGTAATTTTCTATACAATTTTATTTCTGTCTTAAAAAAATTGCTTTAGTAAAAACAGAATAAAACTAAAGCCATACACAATTTGAGTATAATTTATTTCAAATTTACATTTTGATGAAAACTATTGAAACTACAGGGCTTTCAATTTAAAAATTCTTAGAAAGTTCTCATTTTTTTCTCCTTATCACAAAACCTGTACTTCCAACTAGTGGAAAATTAAAAGAAGAACATATTTTTCCTCCTAAATTTTGTCACATGTTTTTGTATACTTGCCTATTTTCTAAATACAAACACACTTTGTCTACTACTTACTTATTTATTTAGTTGTCTGGAAGTGGGATCCTCCACTGACTTTGAAGAGCTCAGGATCAAGAATTGAACCTATTTTAGGACACCGTACACTCATGTACTTTCATTCTCCAGATTCTTAGTATTTCTATTATTTTTTTTTTAACTTTCAGATTTTCTTTAATGTTTTTCTAACCCATATAGTTTCCAAATGCTTTCTAGAAATACTGTACCCAATATATTCTTTTGTTGGGGAGAGGCAGTAGATTTAAAAGTTAGTAACACATTTTTAGTCATTGCTCAAAATCTGTACAGTTTCTACTTACTACTCAGGTCAGGTTTTAACACAGTTTATGAGAATTGGTCATGGGATAACTGGGTAAGGTAGCTGCTAGAGCTGCTAGACCATACCATTCAAGGACATACGATCCAGTTTGTTTGCTTGGTAGGATGGATATAGCAGGTATATAGCAATCACTGTTGTGTTTGCAGGACAGTGATTGCTATCCACCTGTTATATCCATCCTACAAATCACATCTCCAGTCCCATTTGTCCAGTTTAAAGCCAACAAGACATTCACTGCAACCAACCCACGGCAAAAGCTCAGGCCCTACATGGTAGAAGTCCCTCTCCTAGGGTTTCAACTTCTGCACAACTTTTGCACTGAATACTGTGTATTGTGTCACCCTCTCCCCTATGAGGGCTATTGTTTTAACTATTTATTGCTTCCTATCAGTATAAACCACCAATGGCTTTGATATTCTCATAACCCTGGGCCAATCTCTTTGACTTTCTCCATCCCAGAGGCCAACTGTGGGTACATCTTCAGTATCTGTTATTCTCTAGGTTGCTGCCCAAGCATGTTATGAAAAAAAAAGTTGTCTTGTTATCAAGATCATACTGAGTTAGCTTAGTCAGTTCAAGCTGGGCAAACATAGTCAGGTCTCACTTATCTGGGTGGTACTACTTGGTGGATACATTCAGTTACTGTTGCTGTAAAATCCGGTTAAAGGGAAACCCTTTAAGACTTGTTTTCAGTTTTAGAAGGTAGATATTCTTTATCACAGTGCTGGATGCACAGGGGATCGTTCCTCCTAGTGTGCATACCATATATTAAACAAAGCCCAGTTTTTATTAGGCTATCATATACATAAGCATTTTGATTTCCCAGAATGTTTATACATATTCACTCAAATTCTCGGAATTCATTTACATAGTCCCCTCCTACAGAATGTACACATGGTCGAGTCACAGTGGTCCCTCTGGTGGTCCTCAGTGGTCGTATACCCCAAAACTTGTGGTGACCGCTTGGTGAACTCAGTTGATCTAGCCATATATGATTCTTCTTTGGCTTGCAATATGTTTTGGTGGTCAGTCTGTTCCCGTTCTTAGGTACCTGCCTTATTCTTAATCAACCAGCTGTGAAACTCATAACTTCTCCTATCATTCATGCTGTCTTATACTAATGGCACTACTGATTTGTAACTTATAAGAATTTTGCTGAACTACCAGGTTACCTTTATTCATTGGCTTTAGTCTGATATCATTACAGCAGCAGATATGTTGAAAAAAAGTAATACAAATGTTCCAAACAACATTCAAAAAATTCAGAATGCTATATGGCAATCAACATTCAGCACTAAACAGTTGGGTTTTTTTCATAGAAACACAACAAAAATTTGGGGAAAAAACCTGTGTCTGGTGGAATAAGAGAAAGGTTTTCTATTGATCTGGAGAAGTCAATAATTTCATTTTCATCATTTGCACTGAACATCTAAATTACCCTTAAGATTTTGGGATTTCATAATTCCCTTTTGACTTTTTTCTGTGTCTGTACAGAGAACAATTTATCCATAATATTCAGATCTTGATTCACTAGAGACTTTGTCTGTGCTAGTTTCTGATTTTCTAGACAGCAACAGAATAAGAAAGTACATGTTTCAATACACAAGTGATGAGCCTGAGTTGTTCCCATTGTTTTATAAATGGATAAGAAGTTATGAAATATAAATTAACAAATTCAGAGGATCACAGCCAAACAACTCTCTGTCTCTGAGGTTCAATGCATAAAAGTTACTCATGCAAGTAAATCCTCACTTTGTGAACAAAGCAAGTTTTGTAAGGTACTTACTGTCAAGACAGGTCAATCAAGCCACAATTAGCTCTAATTAGCAATCCCATAGGCTATTAAAATTGTTTACCTTCTGTTAAGATATGCACAAAAAGACACAAAATTTTTTCCCACTTGTGAAAACATCAAAGAAAAGTATCTCCTATATGAACCTTAAAACCAATTATAAATGAAGACAAGCACAGCAGTGATATCAACAGAATTTAGGAAACCATTTTATTGCTAATTGCAGCATTATAGCTAACTTACGGAGTATATAATGTTATTCCTGTTAGGCTCTAAATAAAGGGTCCCAAATAAATGTTTTTTTTTAATATAAAATTTCACAAGGACAGAGAAATGGACTGACAGATCTCTGCATCTCTTATGAGTTCTATAGCTATATCAATTTGTATCTCGATATCTGAGTAAAGAGGTAGAATGATAATAAGTTGTTGTTCTTATTTAGGTACATAAATTAGTGGCCTTGCTTTCAAAAGGAAGAGTCTAGCATAGATCAACCACTTGATCTTGTTTATTTTTTAAAAAGCTAACATATAATAGAAAAATCAAATAAGAAATGAAGGGCCTAGGGAAATCCATGGTTTTCTTATCTCCATTTTTGAAATGGCTTATAATCATATTGTCTATAGAGGGGAAAGCAAGCTCCATGGGAAAAAATGAGCATGTGTTTTAAAACTTAAAAGTCTACAAGCCACTTTGTATTAGAATTGAATTTACAGGGAAAAAAAAACCAAAGTGCATTCAATTCCTCACAGAACCAGGAAGAATTTATTGCATTAACACTTGTTTTAAGTGAACATAATTTGTTGTTCTGATTGAACTTGTCTAGCTAAGGCAAAAAAAGATGCAACAAGGAAGTCCAGACAAGGTTTTTGCCCTAAAATGAGGCAGCATGCCACAAACATCTGTGTTGGTTTATTTGACCTGCTAAAATGTGCTTAGATGCTAGTGCCAAGAAAGAAGTTTTTAAGTAACAATTTTAAGTATATACATCAAACCACTTAAATAGTATGTAAATAGTAAATCACTTAAATAGTACTCCTCTGGATGCATTTAAGGTACTGGAATACCTCCAGAGGAGGGCAACAAAGCTGGTGAAGGGGCTGGAAGGAACGTCCTATGAGGAGAAGCTAAGGACTTTAGGTTTCTCTAGTTTGGAGAAAAGGAGGCTGAGGGGTGACCTCATTGCTCTCTACAGCTTCCTGAGGAGCCAAAGTGGAGACGGAGGTGCTAAGCTCTTCTCCTTGGCATCCTAGGATGCGTGGGAATTGTTCAAAGTGGCGCCAGGAGAGGTTTAGACTGGACATTAGGAAACATTTCTTTACTGAGAGGGTGGGCAAACACTGGAACAGGCTTCCTAGACCAGTGGTCGATGCCCCAAGCCTGTCATTCGGACAATGCCTTTAATAATATGCTTTAACTTTTGGTCAGCCCTGAATTGGTCAGATAATTGGACTAGATGACCATTGTATGTCCCTTCCAACTGAAATATTCTGTCCTATCCTATCCTACCCTACTTTAAAATGTTTTTCAGGTAAGTTTACAGTCACCCATTCCCTATTCATAATAACAGATCAATCCACCAGAAACTTTTTTATTTTTTTTATAATCATTTTAATCCATATAAATGCAATGAAAACATTAGAAATCCATTATAGCTGAGATGGGAAACTGTAATTTTAATAAATCTTCTTATTTGTCTCTCAACATTCAAATAATGTAAAGGCATATGGTTGTTTTTTCATTACATATTGCTCTTGAAGAATGGAAAATATGAACTGCATCTCTAGCTACCATAAAAAAAGTTATTTATTTAAAGTTTTAAAGTTCTTATTATTTGAGAAATAAATATGCATGAACAAATTCACCAATATTTAGATCATCCCAATATGCATGTAGAATACAATGATGAACTAACTGCATTTCTTTTCATCCTTTCCATAACAATATATTGGTGGTTTGGCACTTCCTAACAGATTTGTTAGTCTTCATCTAACATGATGTATGACTGATTATTTCTTTTTAATTAAAATAATACAATCAAAAGGATTCTAATCCTTTATACCCCTAAAATAAATGAGATTACCCATACTCATTTGCCACATAGTGGATTAACCTGCCTCTCTAAATGTATGCTCACCAGCAATCATCTTAGTGTGTTTCATCCAGCTTCTCTAAAGCTGCACAGGAGAAAAGACAGGTTATAGAGATTAATAGATAAGAGCTGTAGCAGACCAAGGAGGAAAAAAAGAAATCCTGAATCAGGTAGTCCTACACGAAACAGCCTGACAGCTGATTGCATGGAGGAAGCTCTAGGTCAGGAATTTCTGGTTATCATAGCTCAGGCAATATGGTACAAGAAAAGAAACAGCCTACTTAGCGTGTCCAGAGAAGGGCTACAAAGCTGGTGAGGGGCCTGGAGGACAAACCTTATGAGGAACGACTGAGGGAGCTGGGGTTGTTTAGCCTGGAGAAGAGGAGGCTGAGGGGAGACCTTATCACCCTCTACAACCACCTGAAAGGAGGTTGTAGAGAGATGGGGGCTGACCTCTTCTCCCTGGTGACAAGTGATAGGATGAGGGGAAACGGGTTCAAGTTACGTCAGGGGAGGTTTAGATTAGATATTAGGAGACATTTTTTCACTGAAAGGGTTATTAAACATTGGAATAGGCTGCCCAGGGAGGTGGTGGATTCACCATCTCTGGAGGTGTTTAAAAAAAGGGTAGATGGGGCACTGAGGGACATGGTTTAGAAGTGGCTCTTGTCAGGGTAGGCTAAAGGTTGGACTCGATGATCTTAAAGGTCCCTTCCAACCTCAACAATTCTATGATTCTATGATTCTATGATTCTACTCTGTTTAGGCTTTTGGAGGCGAATCCTTAATGCATTAATTCTACACAGAAGCTCACAGGAAGTTACAATGAAACTCAAAGGTGTCCACTGCTGGCATAAAAGTGCAAATCCCGCTGTTCAGACTGTTGACTGAAGTGGAATGTAACATTATTATTTTGGTCTATATGTATCTCACAGTCCGTTTTGTGTTGGTGAAAACTAAAGAGTTAAAAGTAAATCTGACCTGAAAGCAATATATTTTCAAAGTTCTCATCAAAAGCACTATGTTTTCCTCACTGTCCTCTCAAGTCAGATTTTTGGGATATGGACAGTAAGAACATTAAAGAAATTTCTCCTTCTCTCAGGAAAAAATAATTCTGGAAAGGCTTTGCACTGTGTTTTATTTAATGAGTGCTCTGGAATTCTTTGTGTTAAATGATGACTGTTTCATGAAACTAAATTGAATTGCACAGAATCTCTTCCTCCCTTGTATCAAAGCACTATTTTTAAAGATATTGTAAAAAGAACTTGCTGGCCACCAAACAAATCTTCTGTATTACAAGTAGGGAAGTTATCATCACTCTCCTTTTGTGATTCTGAGGGAAATAATGAAAACACAGCTATTCTGGCCAGCAGGTCGAGGGAGATGATTCTCCCCCCTACGCTGCTCTGGTGAGACCCCACCCGGAGTACTGCGTGAAACTCTGGAGTCCTCAGCACAAGAAGGACATGGACCTGTTGGAGCGGGTCCAGTGGAAGGCCACAAAGATGATCAGAGGGCTGGAGGACCTCTCCTATGAGGACAGGTTGAGAGAGTTGGAGTTGTTCAGCCTGGAGAAGAGAAGGCTCCGAGGAGACCTTTATAGCAGCCTTCCAGTACCTAAAGGGGGCCTACAGGAGAGATGGGGAGGGACTCTTTATCAGGGAATGTAGTGATAGGATGAGGGGTAGCAGTTTTTAAACTGAAAGAGCGTAGATTTAGATTACGTATTAGGAAGAAAGTCTTTACTGTGAGGGTGGTGAGACACTGAACAGGTTGCCCAGGGAAATTGTGGATTCCATCCCTGGAAGTGTTCAGGATAGGCTGGATGGGGCTTTGGGCAACCTGGTCTAGTGGAAGGTGTCCCTGCCCAGGGCAGGGGGTTGGAACTAGATGATCGTTAAGGTCCCTTCTAATCCAAACCATTCTATGTTTCTATGATTCAAAGCCATGACAATTGTCACAGCCAAATGATGTTCAAACTTCTCAAATGTTGAATCCTTCCATAGTTCTGAGGTCTGCAATTTAAAATGGGTCTAAATAGATTTCATATCATTACCACAAATACGGAGGAGAGGAAGATTTTTTCTTTTGAAGCTGAATGAAAGACAGGCCTGTTTGCAGAAATAAGGAAAAGAAAAGACAAAGGAGAAGACCCAGAGTTCTCACACTATATTTTTTAAAAATAATTTTCTTCCCTTTATTATCCCTCTCGTTACTTCAGTAGAGTCTGTCACAGTGAGATTAACTCTGGTAGTAATATATACACTTTGCCATATACTCTCTTAGTAAGGTCAGTTATGAATTTAAATCTTGTAATCAAATCAGAAAATATTAATATACACAATATAATTAGAACTACTGCCTTTGCTCGGTAGTCTAATTCTGAGTTTTAAACATATGATTTCATTGCTTACCATACAATGAGCTGTTGAGGTAACTTTACTTTATATCTTTCAAAAAGAACTCTCTAAATATAATTTCAAAATATAATAAAAAGCAATTCCATCTGAATTTAACAGATTCAGAAGTTTCCACCAAACTGTTTTACAACTAAGTTGAGAAGCTAGTTAATCTAACAAGAAATTCTTGCTGATTGTGAGAATAAGGAAATGAGGGCTGCTGAGTGGAAAAGGCAAATTCTGGGGCAATTTTAAGATTTACATCAAAACTCGGTCTTGAGAGTAAAGGGTAGGGAGGAGTTATGGGAGTCATCATACTAATGAAAACAAACAATCTCTTAGAAGTAGTATTTATTTTGTTATATTGGTTTATATTTTTTTTTTAAATAAAAGTTGCATATGATTTTAAGCATTATCATTTTCACTAAATAGAACCCAATTAAATAGGTTTGAATATAATTTTAAGATAAAGTTTTAGATATGTATTATACATATCACATTTTGGGCCTGTATGACGATTGAGGTGTTAAATCCTGAAAAAGGGCATAAAATTGAAACACTGAAAGGTTGGGAACTTGGGCAGTGTTACTGAGAGTAGTTACTGCATAATAATTTGCAAATGAGATACTGCAGATAGCATCACTATGTTTCTTTTTACTGACAGTTTAGCATGATTTATCTCAAATGGTAATTGCATGTATTGTATTATAATTCCACTACAGAGCTTACATGGTACCACTGAAATTTCAGTATTCAAACATAGCCAGTAAAATTCATTATCTTTGCAGTGAATAAATTATTATTGTTCAATGTTTCCAATTATTTAATACACTTTATGAATATTTGGATTTCTTTTCTTTTTTATTTGTTACCATGATATAGCTTTTTTCCTGCTGTGGTGAAAAATCATATGCATTAATTCTTCTAAAGAGAAGATACTGTTTTTATGGAATACTAGCATGATTCACTTTCCCTGAGTGAAAAAAAAAACCAGGCTTCCTTCCAACCACGAGATTCCTGCATTCTTCAGCTAAAGAATGCTGTTTTATAATCTTTACTTGCAGTTTTATGATAGGTAAATCCATGGATTGTAGCCACAGATAGGAAAATCTGTTTCTCCTGGTAAAACAGCTTGATCTGGCCACTTAATATAATGGAGTTTCAAATCCCTAGGGCAGAAAAATCCTGGTGATGCTACTAAGAAAAAATAAAAATTATGAATTTGGTTAAACAACTCACTTGAATCAGCTAATGTTGCTCCAAAGAATGCCATATTTGCCCTTGATGCTATGAACACTTTTGTAATCTGTTTTCTTTGGCCAGATTTGACAAATTGTGATGGAAATCAAGAAGAAGAGGATTATATTCAAACAGTAGTTATTCAGCATCTGTTTTAGTTGCCCAATATTAGGCTGAAGCCAAGGAACATATATCATAGATTTGTACTGCTCTCTATATCAACGATGGATTCACTCCCTGTCTTGTAGAAGGAAACAAGACCATCACTCCAACATGTTCCCATGTGTTGTTTGAACATGTGATTATTAATATTATTACTGTTGGATTATTTTCAACATTAAGTGGCTGATCACCCTTCATGATTAACAGCTGAGCAGCTCCAAAGCTTGATATATGAATCTAGCATACATGTATATTTGGGGGTGGGGGGTGTTGTTCAAGTTTTGAATACTACTACACTCTCTAGTTTTTTTGTAACAAGGGTTATTTAAATCTTTCTGCTCACAACAGTTTGTCTTCATAGTATTTTTCATATATTGAAACAGGAAGGGTAAGAACGCTTATGACAGAACATCCTTTTAGGTTATCCTCCACATGGACACAAAAGATCCCATCAACTTTTTTACTATTAATCTGCTCATACAAAATGAGCAACATTTCTTGAACTGTCTTCCTAATGCTGTGCATGATAAATATTGATAATGCATGTGTTGAATGTCTGAGAAAATAATTTTTTTTTCAACATCATCTATATACTTAAAAGTAGTTCCATCAATCTCCTTAGTCAAATGTTTGTCAAAAGTGGGAAATTGATCCATTTTAGAAGATTGATAGAAAGTTTAACTATAAAAGCTCTTCTGTCTGTCTACTGTAATAAATCATTATTCCTGCATTTAAACTAAACTTTAATTACTGAGTAGTCTTTGGAAACAAAGAGCTCTTAATCATTTTAATGACAATTGCATAAAAATGAATTTGCAGAAGAATATTTTTAAGTGTTCCATTTAAGTCTGAATAATCTTGCCTTAAGAAGATGTTCAGCCCAAAAATGGGTTATACTCTCACTAGCTGCAGAATGCAATAAACAAAAGTTAGTTTTAAAATATTACTATATTTCTTCCAGTGGTACATTGATATTCAATATACACTGAAACATATCTTAATTAGCTTTTTTGCATCTTTACAGTTCTCGCACCTCAAAACTTGTGGTTTATGACTAATATTTCCTAAGTTGCTACCGTCAGGGTTTTTTTTTTTTTTTTTGCCTACCATAGGAGATTATTCTTAAGCATCAGTATCTTTATGAGCAATTTTTTAGGTTTTTTCCACCACCTTCCACAAAATGTCAGGTTTTGCAAATGAATGAACTTCTGAGTTTTGACTTTTGCACAAAATGACAAAATTTCAGTGTCCTTTGAATGTAATTACTGGATGGGTTGGTAGCATAAGATAATACTCCCCTTTTACAAACATGAATTGTAGATCATAAGAAAATTCCTCCTCAGAGAATTTATTTCAAAATTACTTTCAGTTCATTCATTACTGTCATGGTTTACAAAGGATCCTTCTTCAGGAAATTTGTATGACACATGATCCAAAGTCTCCCAATTCCTTCTTATTTCATTTCAACAACATTAGATTCAGAAAGGGACAATAATTATTTCAGCTGGTTTTAATTAGGTTTCAGATCTTAATTATAGCCTATGGTACACGTCACTGTCTCTCAGACAAACAAGGCATATCTATACTTCTATTTTGAAAACGCGTTACCAATCTATTTTTTCCCATTTACTGATATAATAGTTACTGTAGCCACTTTCTGAATTTTTAAGTTGTAATTTATCTGATGTTTATAATGTAAAGCATGCATGCCATCTGGATGTTTTCATGTCATCCTTGAAGCTGAATCAATGTCATTTGCTTAGAACAGTTGCCTCAGCATACTGACACTACTTCACCGATCACTTGAAATGTGAATGGTAGAAGTATAGGAAATGACAGCTTTACATCATGTTGCTCAGCTGCTCTAGACTTTCAAGTACATCCCGTCTGATTTGATGTTCAGATTTTTTTTTTTTAAGTAGAGATAAAATGTTTTCTGAATTTAATGGGAATATTTGTTGCACAAGTACTGTTTGGAAAGAAAAGAGAGAAAAGGTCACATGCTCTCACAATTCGGGGGCAGGGAGTTAGGCAAAACTGCTAATTCTCATGAAACTTTGCCTGAATGAGAACTTCTGAATTTAGCTTTAATAATTTATTTGTTCCCCTATTACAGTTCTTTGCAAAATTACTTAAATGCTGAGTATAACATGCAAAAATATATATTAGAAATGAATAGCTGCCTCCTGTCAAAATATCTTTAGCAGTACTCACAGACACTGAAAACATAAATAGTGATATGCAAAATCAAATGTCTGATGAATATTTACATATGTGTGATGAGTTAATGTTTCAAAATGTAGAAGAGCAAGAAAATAAATAATTTGCATCTTTTACTCTCTTTTCTCTTGGATTCTCCCTGAGAATCCACAAATCAGCACAGTATTCAAGAACTCAAGGTATTTTAATAGACCCACCACTTAGTCGCAAGTGCAATACTTTGAAAATAATCATTTGATCTCACTTCTGAATAATAGGCCAATAAGCTAGTCAGCTGGTCTGCATCTGTGAATGTCATATTACTGTTTTGCCTTTGTGAAAAGTAGAGGGTATTTGAAAAATTAATCATCTGGAGTACTGTATTTGTCCATTAATAACAGTATCACATTCTGATGAGGTTACAGACTTTTTGTGCTAACTGAAATTGCTGATAAGTGAGGCCATTCAAAGGACATAATTCTTGAGTTTCATTTAGGGAAGTAGCACTCAACCTTTAACAGCTGAGGATCATGGGGCTGCTTAGGTTGGTTTCTCTGTGTATTCTTTCATGCTTTTAAGTTCCCATCCCCAGTCTATTCCTTATGTGCTTTTCTTTCCTCTCCATCTATTAATTCATAATATTTTTCTCAGCAAATATCCCTCTTTCAGATGTTTAAGACCAGAAACACTGCACATACTGCAAGAGGTTTTTCCAGAGATCTTATATGCCACTAGCAGAGTTGTATCAATCCAAGTCTTCTTTTCATTTTCCCTTTTTCTTTTTTTTTCTTTTTGATGCTAATTCAACCCCTAAATCTCTGTTATAAACATGAAACTATTACCTTGAGTCTATTAAGCAGCTACCTATTGGCAAGGCCACACCTGGAGTACTGTGTCCAGGTCTGGGCTCCTCAGTACAAGAGATATATGGATATACCGGAGTGAGTCAAATGAAGGGCCGCAAAGATGATGAAGGGCCGCAAAGATGATAAAGGGAATGGAGCATCTCTCCTGTGAGAAACGTCTGAGGGACCTGAGACTATTGAGCCTAGAGAAAGCTCAGGGGGATCTCATCAACATATATAAATACCTGAAGGGAGGGTACAAAGAAGGTCATAGTTTCATAGAATAGTTTGGATTGGAAGGGACCTATAAAGGTTACCTAGTCCAACGCCCCTGCAACGACCAGGGACACCTTCAACTATGTCAGGTTGCCCAGAGCCCTGTCCAACCTGACCTGGAATGTTTCCAGAGATGGGACATCTACCATCTCTCTGAGCAACCTGTTCCAGCATTTCACCACCCTCATCATAAAACAAAATTATTCTTTGTATCTAGTCTGAATCTACCCTCTTTTACTTTAAAACCATTACCCCTTGTCCTATTGCAACAGGCCCTGGTAAAAAGTCTGTCCACATCTTTCTTATAAGCTGCTTTTATGTATTGAAAGGCTGCAATAAGGTGTCCCCAGAGCCTCCTCTTCTCCAGGCTAAATGACCTCAACTCTCTCAGACCAACCTCATAGGAGAGGTGTTCCATCCCTCTGATCATTTTTGTGGCCCTCCTCTGGACCTGCTCCAACAGGTCCATGTCTTTCCTGTGCTGAGGGCTCCAGAGCTGGATGCAATACTCCAGGTGGGGTCTCACCAGAGCAGAGTAGAGGGCCAGAATGGCATCCTTCGACCTGCTGGCCACGCTTCTTTTGATGCAGCCCAGGATATGGTTGGCCTTCTGGGCTGCGAGCGCACATTGTCAGGTCATGTCCAGCTTTTCATTCACCAGTACCCCCAAGTTCTTTTTCGCAGGGCTTCTCTCAATCCCTTCATCCCCCAGCCTGTATTCATACAAGGGGTTGCCCTGACTCAGGTGCAGGACCCTGTACTTGGCCTTGTTGAACCTCATAAGGTTCACATGGTCCCACTTCTGGAGCTTATCCAGGTCCCTCTGAATGGCATCCCAACCCTCCGACGTGTCAACCGTACCACTCAGCTTGGTGTCAACTGCATGTTTCCTGAGGGTGCATTTGATCCTACTGTCTATGTCATTGATGAAGATATTAAACACTACCGCTCCCAAAGATGGAGCCAGGCTATTTTTCGAACCTGCTTTGGCAGGGATGTTGGACTAGGTGGTCTCCATAAGTCCCTTCCAACCCCTGTGATTCTGTGATTCTATGCCCAGTGACAGGATCAGAGGCAATGAGAAAAAATTGAGACACAGAAGATTCCCTCTGAACATCAGGAAACACTTTTTCACTGTGAGGGTGACTGAGCACTGGTGTGGGTTGCCCAGACAGGTTGTGGAGTCTCCCTTCTTGGAGATATCCAAAAGCCATATGGACATGGTCCTGGGCAACTGGCTGTAGGTGACCCTGCTTGGGGGGATGGACCAGCTGACCTCCAGACGACCCTTCCAACATCAACTGTTCTGTGATTGTGTGATTCTGTAGTTCATAGTAGTTCATTCTTTCCTCTCAAATGGTGTTCATTTTAATTTTTCATGTATACATGCCTAGTAGCCTCTGGTCCTTTCTCAAACTCTTCGGTTCGTTTTCAAACCTAGCAGAAATTCAGTCTTCCAATGTAATTATTATCTGTCACAACTATAGGTGTCCTCAAATCTTCAGAGTACAAGTTTTGCCTTTAGGCAATGCCCAGCTCTACTTCAATCTGTTTTGAGAGTAGTATTGCTTCTGCACTTCTTCAAATCCCTACTTTTTAACAAGGAAGAGAAGCAGTATTACATCACATCTGAACTGGTTCTTGAATTCTCCTAAAGGAAAGTTTTCTTTAGGCAACATCCCCATGCAGACCTCATGAACACCTGCACAACAATGGGATATGCCAGATTAAAAGGCTTCTCAACAGAAATCAAGATCCATTTGTGCAGGCAAGCCTGTTCTGTCACTGCAAGTTTGCATACAGAAACAACTATATAGGATGAACTTTATTGGGAATAATGGTCTAGAGAGGTGGTTTTGTGTGACAGCTGGATCACAAAACTTCACATATGAAGGCTGAGCAAGGAAAAGAATTTAAATAAGGTCTTGGTATATCTATTTTCTTACCAAATTTCTTCCATTCCTTTCCACAGGTCATCAGGTACTCAGGAGGATCCTACAGAAAATGACATATGACTCTGTCTCATAAATTCCCTCCAAAGCAAGCATTTAAACACACTCTGTTCAAAAAAGGTCTCTATCGAGTCTTCTGCACAGTTACAACAGTTGCTAGAGCAGGCATAGAGAAATTACTTTGCCTCCAGACTGCGTCCACTTTTTTTTTTTCATTTCCTGTTACACACAGGAATGAGCAGGATGTCAAGAAGAAGACGGATGCAGCCAGAACTAACTGTAGCTATTAGCAGCCAGCTCTGTCTTGAAATTGCAAGGTAATGTAATTCCAATGTACTGTCAGAGCTATTCCCAGCCCTGTTTTCAAGTGTGAATGTGAGGATGTAGGAGGGAACTTCTGTCAAATGTGTTAAGGTTTCTACCTCACTATTGCCAGTTATATTCTGTCTATCTAGAAAGAGAGTACATAAACAGTGCTTACACACACTATACTATATAAATGTACTACTTATTTTTGCCTATTATATACACTGGAGCTAAAACCTACAAGCTAAGGTTTGTAGGCTTTGTTTGAGATTAAAATAGGCTTAAATGGTGTCCACGTTAAAAGGGGAAGGTCCCTGTATCTCTAACATTTTGTAATCCAGTGAGTACTACTCTAATCTTACCTTTATTCCTTCATTAACTGCTTGAATATTTTAAAACAATGACATGTTCTGCTCCCCTTTCTATTTTATTATCAAAAGAGTAACATTTTTTTGGGGACACCAAAGAAAACAGTAAACTGTTTACATTTCATCACTTGATAGAGAGTGTAAAAATTTGAAAACAACTATTTTAATTTCCTTTTGAATTACAGCCAAGCAACTTTCTTGGTTCTTGATCTCCTCTGGGGCCCTTCTGGTGACCCTCATACCCCAAGTATAATTATTTCTTTGTCTCTCTTTTTATGTAGTTCAAAGTGCCTGGAATAGCATGCAGTGGTGTAACAGCTCAGGAGAATGATTCTTAGAGGACAAAACTGAGCATCTACACTGTATGCCCTGAGATGTAGCATGAGAGCATGTGGGAATGTTTGAGGGTGCAAAACCTGCCAGAAGAGTGGAGAGAACCGCAGACGGTAGAGGAAACTAAAGTTGGTGTAAACATATTAATAACTATCTTCTTGGAGCAACCCTTGAACAAAACTATTCTTGTAACCATATTAAAACAAACTTGGACTTTCAAAAAGATGCTTGGAGAAGTCTAATACAGAGGCAGAGAGTGAGAAAAGAAACATTAGAGCTGATTGAGAGTCTAGTATTTAAGCATTCTCTGACTCTCTAACAGTAGTATAAATATGCCACGAATGCTTTTCTTGACATTTTTTTTTTAAAGTTTTTAAGATGAAGATAAGGTTAATAAGATTTTTTTTCCCCTTGAAACTAAAATGTTATTCCAAACAGAAATTAGCACAGATGGTGGATTCATTTACGTTAATTCTTCTACTTTCTGAAAATACAATAGCAACACATATGTGTTTCCTTTATAATCAGTGGAAAGGAAAATTCCTGTTACTTAACTTCCTGAGTGATCTTAGAAATCTCTCAGTGGAAAAACATATCTTTTTCTATTGAGTGAAAATGAAGCATGGATTTCTGAATTCCTTCTAAAACCCAAATTAAGATGTAAACAATCTCATTCTTACAGGGTAGTATGACTGACCAAGAATGTAGAATAGCTTTGTGACATTGCAGTAGTAAAGGCATACCTACCTGACCTCCCTTTAGGTGCTCTATGTAAGTAGGTGTCAGCCATAATAGTCACATCCTTTATTTAAAGCTGTTACTAACATGGCATGTATTAACTGATGCCACATGAATTCAAGAAATTCACATAATAGCACAGAACAGAAGTTTCTGGCTGCCAATGCACTTGTGATTAATATTCCCCTAATAAAGAAAATTATTAAATTAAAATAAAATTATGCATATTCTTTCCAAAATATCATGCTATTCAATTAAGCTTTATCAAAAACAAGTCCTGATTATAAAGCTTAATTGAACCCTTATTAGATCCACAGAGAGGCTATGATCAACTTCAAAACTACACAATATATCAGAATAATTGCTTACATTGTGGTCTAGTGTACTTGAAACATCATGTATACCTATTGCCATATCTTGCATGGCTTAAACACTTAAATGTTTGAATATGGTATTTTTAAATGTTACATTTTGAAAATAATAAATAAAAAACCAAAAAACAATTCTGTGATCAAATTACTGCAAAATAAAGTTATTTTACCTTCTTAAAATATTTATTAGAACATCTGAGCTTCCTCATTTTTATATATATATATATATAAAAGCTATTAAGGTGTATGAATAAAAGGGAAAACAAATTTCATAAGACAGAACCCATTATTTCTCACAATTAAGCACCTTATTGGAGTTCAAGCCTACCCTCATTTTCAGAGGTAACATTCCGATGTTTGTATTTTATGCACTCTTTTATAGATAAATGCACAGAAGAGAGGAGGTATTTAAAAAATAAGCAGATGCCAATCTCTCAGTGACATTAAGAGACAGTAAGACAGTAGGTTAGATAGTTATCTTTAAAAATCTGGTTCACAGTTCTGTACATTCAGATTGCGTTTTTACAAATACCAGACTTGGTTCAAAGGTATGTGTCTCAGCTTTTTTAAACGAATCAACATCAGCAATTTCAATTTATGACGGTTTTAAATTAGAAAAAGTATAGCTGACAAACTGGTTAACTTACTATTATGACATTAATAAATCTCTGTTGAAAATCACTAGTGTATAGACAGCCTTTACCGTGAGTAGTGCAGATGCAAAGTGGAGCTATGCCAGCTTAGACCTGTTAAGAGGTTGGCCCATGTTGCCATCTGTACTTCTGTGGCTCTCCTGTTTGAAAAGAGTATGATGGGCCCTCACTGATTTTTTAATCACTGAGCTATAGCAGGTCAAACAATTTTGAGAGACTTCTGTTTCAAGACATACACCACCTTAAACTGACATTACTGAAGGCTTAGCTGTTATGAAAGTGAGATTGTAAATTGTGTCTATTCAAGCTGTTGTTTCCTACCCAGCATGGATTTGAATAAAATTTAGTGCGTGGTCCTAACCACTCTACAACCCTGAGGAATCAGTGACATTTGTACAGGCACGGGAGTCATGGAGAGAGACTATAAATACCATCCAATAGCAAAGGTGAGTTGGACTGAACTTTGTAAATTAAATATTATTGCCTTTGTTAAGTTCAGTAGGTGAAGGGAAGAAAGAGCAATAATATTTTTATTTAATTTTACCTACCTTGTCCCTTGCACTGAGTAATGCCATTGAATTAATCTTTCTTAAAGGAAGCCTGATGATAGGGGATTATATCCCTTTTAGAAAATATGAATCCCTTCCAAACTTTAGAACTTTGCTCTTCCTTAGGATCATTCTCTTTCCTTGTTTGTTTATTTGCTTGCATTGCTCAGAACATCCATTCATTTAAACAGCATTTTTTTCTTATAACTTTGCTAAATTTTTATATGGCTGGGTATTTTTTTGGATCTGGATTGTATCATAACAAAAAGACAAAAACACCATGAGAGAAGCATTTTAAACACAACTGTAAATTCACACATAGCTGTGTTAAAATGCCTTTCTTTTTGGCAGCTTCTGATGATCAAAGAGGTCCAACAGATGTGCTGTTTTTCCAGTCTCCACTTTTTCACAGTTGAATATTTGGGATTCATTAATACAGCAGGTTCTTCTTTCCTGTTTCTTTTAAGTCTCAATATTATAATCCAGTACCATTGCACATTTTATACTGGATAAATTACTCAATTTATCTACATTACAAAATTATATTTACAATCATTAAATTATGTTTACAAACTCACTAAGTCACTAAACTATAATTACAGTGTGTACCAAAATGAATATCCACAGCCTGATTCATAATAATATTATTCCAGGATTTGCACTAATATTCTCTGATTCTCTTTCTTTTAATCTTTTCTTCTAGCAATTGCTTGAGGCAGAAGCTTTACATTGTTGATTTTAGATTGTGTAACAAGTTACAGTACTTAATAACGTAAATCCTATAATATATCTACTGATTTGTTCCCTATGTTACAATCTGCTCTGCTCTTTCTTGGGCTCCAGTCTTTGTGCTACTGTCTATAGGCACTATGGTGATATAACATTTATTTGGGATTTTTTAATAGATCGGTCCCATTGGAATTCTATAGAAAATATACTGTACAATTCTCTGGTAAGGCCTGGTTAGGCAGCTGCTGATAGCACAGCTGCAATATAGCCAAAAGATTGAGAAAAAACTGTTCAAAGACAACCTGGAAACTAAGTCTTCATGCAGACTAATTTCTGTAAAAATCCTCTGAGATTTGCATAATGGAAGAGAGCCTCCGAGTTCTTCCAGGAGGACAGCCCAATAGCCTGGCTAATGAGGGATTTGTAAAGGGATCTTACGTGGAACTTTTCTCTCCTCAAACCACTATTACAGCATTCTTCAGTGGGAAAAGAGGTATAAGGTATAGACCATTGAGCAATGTCTTGCGACTCTGGTAGGCACCCTCACTGCTCAATGCTGCAAATCTAATTTTGCGTTATTAATTCCACTAAAGCTGCAAAATAGTTTCATGGTGACAAAACCATGTTCATGCACTTTCAGTAGCTGGTACAACAAAATAGAACAGAAATTTGTTTGGAGACCTATTTCATTCTCTGTTTCATTATAAAACCAAGGACATTTTTACTTCAACTTTCAAGTGAAGGAAGAGGCATCTCTGATGTGAATAGGGAGTGGGAAGACAGCTGAGACTCCCTTACTTCACATCACTTCACCTGGCAGGCTGTCTCCCCCTTTCTGTGAAAACATTGAAATAGCAGCAGCCCACCAACCCAGGATTTTTTTTTTTACTAGGAAGAGGAATTTCCTCTCCATTTCCTTCTTGTCCCTGACTTTCAGACACATGAAACATCTCTTACATGAACAGTGTTTCATTTGCCTTACAACAGACACCTGCGCTTGAGGGACAGTCCTTCCTGTCTAGAAAGGCAAGGGTCTCCTACAAATCAGGTCTCATAAGTGCAGGTTACATGTAGTTGTCTCAGATACTCTAGAGCCCTTCAAATATTTAAGTAATTGAACTGCACTCATAAAATCAAGGCATGAGTTAACAGCTGAGTTGCTGTTCTGAGACCATGAGTAGCATCAATACTGCAGCAGGAAAGCTGGATATGAGGGCTGATGTGAAGGCTAAAATTTCTTTTCTTCCTCCTCCCCCATCAATCTCACACATAGTTCTTCATTCTAGAATTTCTAAATATACACAATGTTAATAACAGATATATTTAATTTTAGTGCTAAACATGTCAAAATACTACAAAATACTAGAAAAACAGTAAGATGAAAGATGTGGATATGTCTTGATTTCACAGATGGCATTGAAATATGGACTCTTTCATAAAATCTGAGAGGAAGTAAAAGGTAGACACAGGTGACTCTGAAGCAATCAGTGTTTGGCATGTGCTAATTCTGAAAAGAGAGCACAAAGGGGTCTGATTAGGCACTAGCCCAAAATGGAGGATGTAATTAAAAGATAGAGAAATTAGCTGACATCCTCTCTGGCACGTGAAAATGTCTGATAGTCTCCATTAAAACAAAAGGATTTGTGAGAATACTTATTTATAATTATACTAGGATTTTATTTTATTTCAGAGGAGGCTATTATGTTGCCTAAAGACAGTTGAATGATTTTATATTTATAGTATGTGACCATATAAAGTAAAGTAAGTCCAGTAAGAAGAACTACAAATGGAACTAGTGAAATTGTGCATTTACAAAATAAATTAATAAATTCTAACCATGTTTGCAACATTTTTTGTTTCACTTGCTTTGAATATTCCAGCAAAGGAACTTCACTAGCAATACAGTCCACAAAAATGGACTGTAAATGTTGATCCTGGGTAAATAAAGACTGACTGGAAGAGTTTGTACAACTGCATACAAACACAGTAAATAGGATTTTTAGACCACAATTGAACTGTTTCCAATTGGTTAGCTGAGTTAGGAAATCAAAGAACATAGGCTGCACTATTCAGTTTTTGCAGTGTTGCAAATTTAAATTATCCTCAATGAATTGTTCAGGAGTAATTTCAGGCTACTATTTGAATTTGATCTGTTTTCTCAGATTAAATGTCTGCACGCTAAGTTCTTTAACTTTTGTGAAAGACTTGATCAACAAAGTATTAGGAATTACTCTCCCAGTTCAGATTTTCATGTCCTTTGGTGTACATTTTCTGGGTTATATAACTGGTGACGGTATTGATCAACTGATCGACTTGAATTCTTTACATACTATAAATCTCATTGAAAATTAAAGGGAGATATGGGTGGTCAAGGACTGCAACATCTAGGAGATGCTGTAGTCTCTTACTGCATCATTTAATTGATTTATTTTAATAGGACCTATAAATCCTGTGGGTTACTTTCCTAAACTGGGAAAAAGGGGGAAAAAATCCCATGTTCCTGTCATAAGTAATACTTTATTTTATCCTACATCTTGACAATTTCACTACAGGATGGACTATCCAAGAAGACAAATAGCAGCCTGTTTCCCAGGACCCTTCAATGGAAATCCAAAGTCTTTACACATTTTGGTCCCAAAGAATTTACAAGGCTCTTCACTGCAGAAGAGTAGGTTTGTCTAAGTAAAATTGCACACTGGAGTTTTTTCTGAGAAAAAAGTCATCCTGATACTTTCTTTGGGATAGTGTTATTTAATTTACTCAGCACCTCAACACAAGTAAAAAATTAGATTTTATGACTTATTTTAAACTGCTGTATTGTATAGCAGTAAAAAGTTACTGATTCGGCAAATTTATATACTATAAACCAGATTACATCTTCACACTGAGGAGTCCCACATGTCAATAAAATTAATGTGAATCATACAAACCCCTAAACACTTGAGAGTTTTATGTATTTGAATGGCTTCCAGGTATTAAATGTATAATTTAAAACCTTTGCTATTTCAGTCAGTTACAATGTCAAAAATGGATGTCTGTATTAAAAAAAGCTGCCTATTCATTACTTTTTACAATTTGGACCTTAGTCATGATCAACAAATTAATGGTATAATTGTCATATAGACCTATTTTTCAAATATTATTTCTGATGAAGATAATTGAGAAGAAAAAAGATACAATCATGCATAACCTCGATCTTCTGTGCTTCACATTTTAACTATTGAAATGCATCATTTTAGTATCACCATTCAAAAAAACCCCAAAAACCAACAAATACAGAGAAATTAGACATTACTGTGAAGTCCCTGAGCTTAATTCAAGGATAAAAACACAGATGGAAATAAGAACCATAGGCTAACACATTCCTTCAAAATATTAAATTTATAAAGAAAGTAACAGACATTAATTTATATATGAAATGTATAGTGAGTATAGAGGTTAGATAGTTTAAAACACAGTTGTTTCAGTGGCTTAAAAACATTCTCAGATCTATGAGATTTCAATCTACCAGGGTAGACTTCAATCTACAAGAAACACTGGTGATGCAGGATCAGTTTTGGAACTCTATCACTATGAAAGCAGGATTCATGGTTGCCAAATGGTATCAGGCATATTTACTGCAGTAGTTTGCACTGATTTTCCCTGATATAAATAATTACGTAAAGTATAGGTAGAAAGAAGAATCTCCCAATCGTTCCTAAAATAATCTAGAAAAGATAAAATAATTTTTAATAATATTTTTCTTCAGATTCAACCTACATTTAATTCATAATCAAAACTTCTGTTTACCAAGTAGCACTATTCACACTGTAGAAACAGAAAAAAAAAAATAAAATATTTCCACTATACTGCTTTACATGCAAACTGAACAATATTAGCAGAATTTTGTCTAGTCTGTATTGATTTATTTTTTTTTACGTGGGTATACCTGTTTATTTAAATTAGTTTTCATATTAGGATAAAAAAAGTTCTTTCAGCATTTAGGTTAAAATCAGACTAGTTAACATTTTGCCTTAGCTCTGTAAAAGGCACAGCACAGAGTTCTGGTCACTACATAAAATGTTGTTTATGTAGTTTTCCTGTGACTTAAATGAAAGGACAAATGTGTGTAGAGACAAGAATCTGAGACTGTCTTGTCCTAATATAGCACTAAACTACAGACAAATCTTTCTTTTTCTCAGCTAAACCACTTCCTAGCTAAACAGTTGTTCAGCTTGATGGCTGGGGATAGAAAATAATTCACTCCTGGTTTTAGCCTTTATCAGCTGTATCTCTTGCAACGACACTATCTCAAGGTACCAGGCAGCAGTCTCAGGCAAAGAAAAGCCTTAGATGCAGGTCCTGAAAGCAGTACTCTACCTAGCTGGTGAGAATACAGAAGGTTATATGATGATCGCCAGTGTTTGCCATGGCAACAATGAGGGGCTGTTATCTTACTTAGCAAAGATTATTTTTTTCTATGATCCTAAAATTTCTTGAGTCTACTATTAATCAAGAATCTTGACCCTACTGATCTGTAGAGATTAATTAGAATTCTAAATTATTTCAATTTCTACCTCAGGGATTTTATTTTCCTTATTCTCAGGAATTATCTCTTTTTACAACAGCAATCTTTTTTTATAGTCTTATGCATATTGTTCTTAATTTTTCACAGTTATTCTTCAAAATAAGGTTATATGAAAACATGTTATCTTTGGCACTACACAAATTTATTGATGCATTCTTTTTTTATTACAAAATTCTATCACCTTTTTTTTTTTTATTAATGGAGAAGTTTAGTTTTGGGCCACAATTGCTGTATCAACTTTGTTGTTGGTGGTGGTTTGTTGTGTTGGGTTTTTTTGCAAAAAGCAGCTGGGTTTCACTTACTCTATAGCATATATTTTTCCCATCCATAGCTGTTATTATTATTATTTAAAACACATCACATTCCAATGAGGAAGGAATTTTGCTCCCACTATACACTTCAGGCACTGTCCCTCCTGTTAAATACCAAAAAAAAAAAAATAGTCCATTGTATGTTATTAACGTAGCTGAAAAATCAGTGTGTCAGAATTTTTCATCTCACAATGTCTAAAGAAAGAATGCGGTACTATCACTTCTACCTTTCCAGATCTCTCCCCATCCCACTGTGGGGCAGTGACTGAGCAGCCTTAGCTGTCTATTGGGGTTAGCCCACAACACCCTTCCAATGCTTAAGATCTCTTGGCAACTGTGTCTAGGGGTTTTCTTCTGTCTGTAAAGATTTGGCCTCAGATAATTCACATACTTTTAGTGGAATAACTGCATGGTTGAGATAATTTGTTTGGATTACCTACTTGATGATGGACATATCAATTTCTGTTCAAAGTACTTCTGCTAATATCACTTATGCCAATTCTCTGATTGAAATTATATACAAATACAAATGAGAGTAAATACCCCTACAATACTTTCCACACAGATATGTCTTTTAGGAGTGTCAGGTTTTTGTTTGGTTTTTATTTAAACAATCCTTCAAAAGTGGAAAAGCTTTGTCATTGCAACCAGGTTGAGTTCCATTTAGTAGATGTTAAAAGTGAGAAATTTGTTGTAGGAGGTTCCTTAGTAAACCATCTTAAGAATAATAAATCACTACCTCCATGCCAAATGTTTAAGAAAGCAGATCAGAATAACATTATACAAAGATTTCAGAATTCAATGAAAGGACAGCCCAGATACTTTATGGTATCCCTGAAATAAAGAAACCATGCAATAACATGTCAACGTAAGATGCACGAATGCAAATAATATTGGCAAACCATAAACAAAACATTCTCTATATATGTTAAAATAAAACTTAGTACATACTTTAAATACAGGTCCAAATGCTGATAAATAGAGTAGGTATTTTACCTTCCTCCACAGAACACATTCAAATAACTAGAATCAAGTAAGGTACTACTAAAGCTGAAGAATGGAATAAAAACTGTTCTGTGTTTGACTTTTGTTATTTAGTTATTTATAAAATAGTTTCTATTAATTTCCGTTATGTTATTTTATACAAGTTGCTAACCATACTGGTACTTTATATTGTCTTAGTCTAAATACATTATTCAGTGTACTGGTTCATTTTACAAACCATAATCCCTGAAAGAATGGGATTCCATTCATTAAGGTTGAGATCATGTTTTTCTCTCACAAATCAAACTAATTTTATAAGTCAGTAGGCCAAAAGACATAATCTTAAGAAGCTATGTATTAGGTTGAAAGTTGTTCTTTTTCAAATAATAGTCACTTGGAAAGATAGACTTGTGGAGAACTAAGGACATAAAAGTTTTGTGTGTTTGGTTTTTTTTCTTCTTTTAAAGACATACCTTCTGCCACAAAATAAAAATACATCATCAAACCAGATGGATATTCTTTGCAAAATAATAAATAAATAAATTAGCTAAACAAATATTAGAATCATAAATATAAGATATTTCCTTAAGTTTTTCATGTTCATAAACAAAGGAGAATATTTATTTATACTGTTATGATAGAGAAAAATGTTTTACATTTTAAACAAATGATAACACATTGAACTTCACTGTAAATATTACATAGAACAAGAAGAAACAGCACATGTAAATTTTTCTCCCTTTTTGGGAATTCACTGAAGAACAGAGAATCTGTTCTTTATATTATCCTTCAATGGGATTATATAAGGAGTGAAAGTATATGGCTAAAGCATGATGAACTAAAACTTTTGCCAACAAAAAGGCAAAAAGACTGAGGAAGGGTCAATATCAGAGCTACAATATGGAGAATGTGGAAGTGTTACGAAGCAGCAGTGTCCTCAATCATAATCCTGACCATCTCCAGCAAAAAAAAAAATAAGAAAATGAGGAATTTTCTTGGATTTCCTATTCTTTGGATAGGACTTATCTTAGTAAAATTTAAGTGTCTTCAGTGTATATGTAGGCTTTGTGATATGATCCACCTTGGTTCCCTTTGGGGTTAATATAAAGAGGAATGTTTTCTCTCCATTGGGAAATAGTGTGTGATCACCTTATCTGATGTATTTTAGGATGAGATGAACTACATTTAAAAACTGTCTGTTTTTCTCTAGCAACAGTAAGTGAATTCACACACCCAGCTCAGCTGAGAAGTTTGGAGAATTATTGCAGGCACTTCATGATACAGAAAAAGCAATCTTCTGTTGACTAAACAACCCCTAAAATAAAGGACATTTTTGTCAAAGTGCAGAAAGGGGACTGCTGGAAATAAAAGCCTATTTCATTAGACTTTATTAGAGTTCTTGCTCAGGTATTTCCAGAGCAGGTAGAACTGGGTCTTGCAGAAGTGTGTTACAGGCTAAAAAAATATACTTGTCCAATTGCACCTTTGCATTTCATAGATAGCTTTTTTTACATATTGTATTGTGTTTGCATGGCAAGGTTTTGATAGCAAGGGGGTACAGGGGTGGCTTCTGTGAGAAGATGCCAGAAGCTTTCCCCATGTCTCATAGAGTCAGTGCCAGACAGCTCCAAGATGGATCACTGCTGGCCAAGGCTGAGCCAATCAGTGATGGTGGTAGCATCTCTGTGATAACATATTTAAGAAGTGGGAAAAAAATGTTGGGCAGCACCAGTCAGAAAAGAGGAGTGAGAATATGTGAGAGAAACAACTCTGTAGACACCAAGGTCAGTGAAGAGGGAGGGGAAGCAGGTGCTGCAGGTGCCAGTGCAGAAATTTCCTTGTAGCCCATGGCGAAGACCATGGTGAGGCACACTGTCCCCCTGCAGCCCATGGAGGTTAACAGTGGAGCAGATATCCCCATGCAGCCCCTGGAGGACCCCACACTGGAGCAGGTGGATATGCCTGAAGGAGGCTGTGACCCGATGGGAAGCCCTCACTGGAGCAGGCTCCTAGCAGGACCTGTGGCCCTGTGGAAAGGACCTATCCTGGAGCATTTTGTGAAGAACTGCAGCCCATGGGAAGGACCCACATCAGAGAAGTTCATGGAGGACTGTCTCCCGTGGGTGTGACCCCACGCTGGAGCAGGGGAAGAGTGAGGAGGAAGGAGTGGCAGAGACAACACGAGATGAACTGACTGCAAATCCCCATTCCCCATCCCCCTGCACCATGCAGGGGGAAGAGGTAGAGAATTCGGGAGTGAAATTGATCCTGGGAAGAAGGGAGGAATGGGGAGAAGGTATTTTAAGATTTTGTTTTTATTTCTCATTACCTTACTCTGATTTGATTAGCAAGAAATTAATTTCTCCAAGTCGAGTCTCTTTTGCCCGTGATGGTAATTGCTGACTGAACTCTCTCTGTCCTTACCTCAGCCCATGAGCCTTTTGTTACATTTTCTCTCCCACTGTGCAGTTGAGGAGGGGGAGTGATAGAGCAGCTTGGTGGGCACCTGGCATCCAGTATACAATACTCTATCACTCAAAACTAATATAGGCTTATTTTCAAAGGAACTCAAAAGGCATTTCGTATCAATGACTCTGGGTTAATTGAAAGTCAAGTTAAGACAACATAAATTCCTTCATAGATATAAATAAACTTTCAGTTACTCCCTTGATGATTGTGTCGAGTGTTTATAAAAAGGCTGATAAGACCTGATACTTAGAAGCTGGCCCTGCTTTGAGTGGGGAGTCGAAAGAAATGACCTCCAAGGGTCCCCTCTGACATAACCTACTTTGAGCTTATGGTTCTATGATTTGAACAACATCAGTAACTCAATCAAGTCTTTCCAAATGCCATATGAATCTAAAATTGCAACCAGAGAAATAATCCCTAATAAAATGTTTCTTAAGAGGAAAGAACTTTGATAAAAACAAAATTAACCTCTTAAACCAGCATAAATTTCACAATGGAAAAATCCCATTTATTGATTTTAGTGTTTAGTCACATCACAGCGGGTGACCTAAAAATTAGATGGATAGGTGGATAAGTAAATGTCCTTATATACATTTTTCAAGATTATAACATGGTCCCATAGCACAATAACAAATAAGCTTATAAAAATTTATAAATAGCATTTTAAATTAAAGAGCAAAATGTACTCCTTGTATTTTTACAAAGAAGGTGTAAAACAGTCTTAATATTTATCTTCAGAAAGAGAAAGGGGTATAAAAAGGGTCTTGTGACTGCTTAAGAAAAAGATTAATCAAAATAGCACACAATATTTGATGCAGCCCTCAAGAGACAAGACTTTGTCGATACATAAAGACACTGAAACACTAGGTGAGTATAAATGGTCTCAATTTTATATTATTTTTCTCTCTCAAAAGTATTTAAATAGTATTGAATGAAACATCCTACTACTGACAGAAAAAAAGGAAGATAAAATACATGCATATTAACCATATCCAGTGGAGATGATCAAGCATTGTACCCTTAAAAGCAAATTATAATCTTTTGTTTGGCTGTTTGCCAGAGTTCTCAGTTTTTTCTTGCTTCAACTTCTAAAAAAAATTATAGACACATACTATAGACACATGTATGTTGCCCAGAGAGGCTGTGTAATCTCCAACCTTGGAGATATTTAAAAACCATCTGGATATGGTCCTAGGCTGCCTGTTCTAGATGACCTGGCTTGAGCAGAGGAGGTAGACAAGATGACCTCCAGAGGTTCCTTCTGACCTCAGCCTTGCTGTGATTCTGTGATATAATGGTGGTCATATGTGTGTTAGTATATATATATATTTATATATCCATACATATTTATTCATCTGTTTAGGTAACACTTGCTAAAACACAGTGTATCAATTACTAGAAGTCACCAAGATAATATCTTCCAGTTTCCAAAGCAGCCTGTATGGTGCCATTTTAGATTAGTGATCAAAACAGTGTTGACAACATTGAAGTGTTATCACAGCATCAAGGACTTCTTTGTTTCTCAGTCTCACTGCCCCCACAGAGAGTTGGCTGGGGGTGGGCAGGAGGCTGGTATGGGACACAGCCGGGACAGTCGACCCAAATCAACTAAAGGAGTATTCAATACCATATAACACCACGCTTAGCAATCAAGTGGGGAAAGGAGGGAAGGCCTGGAGCAGGGGTAGTTTTTCTAAGGTAGGTATTGCTTGGAGACTGGCTGAGCATCGGTCTGCTAGTGGGAGGTGGTGAGTGACTGCCTCTGCATCATTTGTTTTGCTTTGTTTTGTTTCTTTTCACTTATTAAACTTTATTTTGACCCATGAGTTTTTCTTGCTTCTGTCCTTACAGTTCTCTCCCCCATCCCACTGATCATCTTGATTCCAAAACTCTATTTTAACAGTTAAACTCCGAATTTTTGCATTATACATATAACATTTAATTCTCGAGTTTTCATAAACATATTGTTCAAGGGCTACCAAGTTATAATGAGTTCCCTGTACTAATCAGGTATTACTAAAAAGTTTTTCCATCATCAACTTTTCTGCTTTTCAGCGTAATTGAGTGACAGTTTATTATTGTGCTAGAAAACAGGATATAAGTATGGGTTCACAAAAAACCAGCAATAATATTTCAAGATTATTTTTTTTCCTGAGCATTTCACCTTTTATTCCATAAACAGTGGCCAAAGTGGAATACAGAATCCAAACAATGACAAATATCTGCTCTTTCATATCCCCCGTGGAAACCTAGTCTTTTGACAACTTGCAAGTCCTGAGATGATGAAAGGTGACTTCATTTGAGTACTTTTCTACCCAAAATGGGCATGTCAAATTTCATGAGATAAAGAGCTCCCAATGGTTTAGAAAGTGAATGCCTCAAGGCTGCTTAGAAACCTGTAGCAACATGATGACAATACAATAATAATGTGCTATTTGGTATAAAGGCTCCACAGGGCTCCACAGGGTAGAGTAACGACCACATCTGTCAACATGCCTTTTCTCTCCTTCTTTCAGGAATGGGAAGAAAATACAATTACTAAGATATCTTTTGAAATAAAATATCAAATTTCTTTTTTGAGTCTCTTTTTGGCTACTGATTTTCACAGCCTTTTTCAACAGTGTTTTCTGACTAAACATCATGGAAGTCATCGCACCTATTTATATGTATGTTACAATGCTTAGAGTGATTTGATAACAGTGAATGATAAAAATATTGTGATTTGGGTCTGGCTTCGAAAAAGAAGTCACAGTAAAAGCATAAAACCAACCAAAAACACTATGTAAAACTATCAAGTAATGGCAGCACAGATGGAAAGTAATTTTCACTGAGTGGCATCCTGATGCACAGTTTAGTATAGCAAGGCAGCACTACTCAAAAGATGGCAACACATTCAAATCCAAGAGACTGTCATCCTGAGGAAATCCTGTGCATGATAAGGCACAGACTCATTCATACAAATACTTCTGTATCTGTGATACTGATATCACAGATACATCCAAAATCACCGGTATCCACTTGTTACTGCAGAAGAAAAACAAACTTGAAATAAATGTTTTTTAAGAACATCAAAAGTACTGAGAACATGCATTTATAGTTCTTTTCCTTTTACATAAATACAGCCCATTATTTTTTCTTCTGGAAATATAAAATCAGTGTATACAAAACTGGACATCTAAGAAGGCTCCCACTGAGCAGCAGTCAGTTACCGTGCTACACAGAGGAGAGCAGCTTGACAGCCTGATACACCCAGCACTGATTGCAGAGGGATTTTCACTGTAACTCCTCAGGAGGTTTTCCACATTTCTATGCCACATGGTCAGTCTCAAGAAGGTAATAAAGCTAAAAGCAATAAGGAACACACAAGTAAGGTGGATCAGGGTCAGGAATAACAAAACAAAGAGAAGTCATGATTCTTAAAATGTCCTCCCCCTCTTTCCTCCCCTTTTTCTTCTTAACAGTGATTCCTTTTATGAACTGGCAAACACTTTCAGCTATTTCCAAGTAACATGAAAAAAAAAAGAAAAGAGAGTTGGGCCAAGGTTCCTTGGCTAAGCTTGTAAGTCCCCTCTGCATTGACACCTAAAATTTTCATACATAAAATGGTAGCCTGAAAACTACCAGATTTATTCATAAGGGAAAAAAACAAAAAAAAAAACAAAAAACAAAAAACAAAAAAAAAAAAAAAAAAAAAACAAAAAAAAACCAAAAAAAAAACCAAAAAAAAACACAAAACACAAACACACACACACAAAAAAACCTTAGTTAAAAGAAAATTTTGAAACTGCTTTACATGTAAAATACAGGTCATAAAAACTACCCTGATTTTAATTCTTGACTGGTGTCAAATTTATGATTGGATCTCTCTGGCTTCATTGTAGGTTCTTTTCCCCTGTCCTTTCGTATTTGACATATTCTTTAAGATGACATTCTGGCATATAAGTCAAGAAATGCTGGTGTTTACTATATACAGCTTTATACTATTCTAATGCATACTGTGTGCTTCTCAGAAGAAATAAGAAATTATAGTTTCTGTTCCCAACTGTTTTTCAACTTTTTGCTATAATTATGCAAATTTTACATGGAGAGAATGAGAAAAGGGGATTAGAAAAAGAATTCAGAAAATGTGGCGTAACAGAAACATTTTAGTTCAGGTTATTGCTCTCTTTTCTGAGAAATGCAGTTGCAGAGGAATTTCACAAATGAAAATGAAATCTTTATACTGCATTACATCACAACACGTTTGTTTCTCTGTATATTCAATATGAACAAAAATGAGGAACATTCAGAGTGTCTAGGAGAAATGGAGTTGTGGATAGCATCCTTACTGAAATAAAAAGAGGAGGATATGACTATACTTCTGACTGTAGCAAAATTGGGTGGATACAATCCCACCACTCCTATTTAGTTTAAATATTGTTTCTGTTTCTTCTTCATAAATGCTATAAACACAATTTCATATGTCTCAGAGAAACTAAAAAACAGAGTTTACTGCCTTCTATTTGTTCTAGAAGCTTAAAAAAAAAAAACCCAGAAGATAATAAGCATTTTATTTCAAAACTTGATATCTTACAATTTCCTACTTCAGAAAAAAAAAAAAGTATGTCATTGGAATACAAACCAATAAAAGAGTAATAAAAACATATAAATGGAAATTACAGGCATAGGGCACTGAGACTTTTTTTTTCCTGATAAAGCTTCAAAAATCCCAGTACTAGCGAACAGACTCTGGTTGCCACAGAAGTTGTCAGTATTCTGGAAAAACTGCAGCTGTACTTTGAGTCCCACAGACAGCTAACTTCTGACAGCTGTGAATGCTTCTTTGTAAATGTAGACTTCTCTCTTTGAGTCAAAGCTGAGCTTCTGGAAACTCTCCAAAACAGCCACTCTTGTGTGGCTGAAAAATGCTCTAAATGCATGCTAGGAGATGGCATAGCAGACTAGGCATATCTAAATGTGCATAAAATCTGCCGATGCTCTATCTTTCTTTCCCCATATAGGGACTGCAAGTTGTCTGTGTTGCATTTCCTGTATACTTAAAACTGAGGAACATCAGCAGATAAAAGGAGTACCATAGAAATGCAGGGTCAAAACCAGATTGCAACAGAGCGCTATTGATCTAATGTAAACGGTAACTTAGGTTTCAAGTACTCAAGTACCCCACCAGAAAAATAACCTCAAAATGTTTAAAGATCTTAGAAACAAAAATTACTTTTTCAATAGCACGATCAACTCAGTTGAAACAGAATTTGTTTCAACAGTATCTTTTCAATCATTAGTGACTCAATCTCAATTAGAATTGGTGAGATTTCCACTGTTTTCTGGGTAAGGAATGTGTTTAAAAAACTGTCTTTATCCTGAATTTTCCTTTTTTAACCTCACAGACACTCAGCTTAGGAAGCTTATTGATCATATGCTCTGACTTATTTTTCCCTATCTTGGGAATGACACGCTTACAGCATTCTTAGAAATTAATATGATGCTGCCACCACAGACATCATTTAGGCAATCTGCACACACAGATTCTCCAAGGTATTTGGACACTGAACTTCCACTGATTTCAAACATGTTTTCAAAAAGCTGTTAGACACATAACTGTGGTCCTTAGCTCTTTTTCAAATGCCTCCACTTTATGTAGATTTATTGTCGCAAAATGGTATATGATATTCCACTTGCAGTTACTACGGATACATTCAATTCTTTATTGTATGTACCTTACAGGATTATCAAATTAGCCAAACTCACTAAGCATGCATCTCTGTGTGATGCATGCGTGAAAATCTAATCTAAAAGAGCAGATTCTACTTTAATGTTATGGGGTCTAATTAGTAGTGGAGAGTGTAGAAAAATTACACCCATATTCACATACCCTGCATGTAGGCAAAGAGCAAATGCAGCCACTGTGTCCTGGGGAAATGTTTGATCACTTTTCCTCTGTAGTTGTGTCGCATCTTAAAGAAGGCAGATGAGGCACACACCAAAAAAAGAGTTATACTCGTAGATATAACATTGGAGAGTTATACATAGGAGATATATATTTATATGCTCTCTCATACATACATGCAGACACACACACACATACATATGCATATAGGAGAGTTACAACTCTAGGACCTTCATATGCACTCTGCCATGTGCAGAGCCACTCAAGTTAATGTTTCTCTTGAACAGATGCTGTAAGCGTTTTCCTCCCTTATCACGCAGCTCTATCAGCTTTCAGTGGAGAATAACCTTATTCAGGGGTCAGACTGACCTTAAAAGTCTTTGGGAGGGGCAGATTCAATACTGCCTTTGAAATATGATGTGACCATAGGCTATATGAAGCAAAAGCAAGTGCATGTATTTGTCCTTGTCTTGTTACTTTCTCGTATCTGCAATATAGAAAATATTAAAAGAGAATAGGAGTGTATACCCCAGAAAAAAATGCATTTAAGAATTAAAATCATCCTGCTTTAGTGCAATCTATTAAGAAATGACTCTTTTTCAATATTTTTCAGCATGTAGTAGGTGTCTCAGAATGGATTCAGAATTTTTCAGTATGTGTTAACTAGCTGATTTCAAAGAACTAAATTATCCTCAACACAAAGTTAATGCATAGAGCAGTAGCAAATTCTGTGCTGTGAAACTGAATTCTGAAGTCTTATTCAGTTAAAAGTTTTTGCAATTATAGTCTGGCACATTTACGTATCCTGGTATTTTAATGGAGAGCATCTTGCAAAACAAGTGATCAGCAGGAAACATTTAATACCACACAGTAGACTTCATCCGGATCTCAAAGTTCATCTCATATTAATCTTTAGAGTCTCTGGAACTGGTTTCTATTTACATGATATTATTCAAGAGTCTGGTAATTATGATCATTTATTCTCCACTGAAAAAGTAAGATAGGCATGTAGGGTGGAAAGAAAGAAAATAGTATCTGCACGTTCTATTCTGATAGAACTGAAGAGGATTTTTCCTTTGATTGCAAAGTTATCTTTTCCAGATCTTTGTAAACTCTGTGCTGTTTACAAACATATTTTTAAACTTGAAAATGTAACTGTAAGCATTGACCTTCAGTTATTGAGTCATTTCACATCTTTGGTGAAAAAGTCACCAAAGGAAACTATAACTTTTTAAAACAGTGTTGTCAGCACATGGAGGATCTAGCCAACATTGATAACCACTATGCTAAGCATGGCAGCTCCATACAGCTCTTTTTATATTGGTTAATTTAAATCACTGAAAAAGTAACCCTACTGTTGTTCGTTTAGAGATTGAAAAGGTCATGCCGAACTACTATACAAACAAATTGAATACTACAATCAGTGACTCAAAAGGCATTTCTGGATTGGAATGCCAGGCTAAGGCTGATCAGATCATTTGAAAGATTATTAACTGACTACTATAAATTAAAAAAGGATGTGTAAACAAGCCAAATGAAACAGAGTAAAAATATTAAATGTTAGATCCATAAATGGCTTCGTAAAACATAAAAGCCTAGCCTTCTATGCTCAGAGCTTCCTCTGGCTGCAAAGAAGTGTTTTTGAAACTTATCAATTTGAATAGACCATTAAACTCATGTTATCAAGTTCCTTGGTGAAAATTTCTTACCACTGAACTTCTGTATGAAAGGAGTAGTCTCACCACATTTTACAATAAAATAGCATGCTGTGAGGGGCACACTATTCCTTGAATGTTCCTTGAATGACGTATTTGAGACAGCTGAGCCAAATACTCTGTTTTTAATGATCTGTAAAACCAATAATTTGGTATCAAATTACACTGGTGTTCAGAGACACAGAGCTGGAAAGAAAAATATAAATTAAAAAAACCCAAGATGTTAACTTATCCATAGAAAATATATTTTATATAATAAAATAAATATAGGATTTGTGACAGAATCAAGTCATATTAGGTGTTTTATAAAGAAACCAGAACACCACCACAATCAACAGACTAGCAACAACAGAATAACAAGAAGAAACAAAGTAAAATCCCTGTTAGCAGTTTTCAGAATATTGTAAGGTATCAAAAAAAAAGCCCTAGAATACTCCAGGTAAAGCTCCTTCATACTAGCTTATTGCATTCAGACTGAAAATCCTGTGGGCTGGTACTAAAGCCAGTGGCTTCATATGGCAGTTGTTTTTTGTTTCAAAAACCAGTTTTGTACCTGATAAAAATGTAGTGCTAACCTAGCATTAGTTATTTCCAACATCCTCAGTATCAGTGTCATTATTTGGTATCCGTATCAGTACAAGTTATCTGGTTAAGTTGTTGACAGTTGAGGTCAGGACAAGGTAGCTGTGATGAGTAAATTAAGGCTGGAGAGAGGAGATATTCCTCACTTTCTGAATTGGTATAAGCATTATAATGGCTATAACTTTCTTATTGGAGCACATATGTTGAAGAATATGACAAGGAGAGACCTCTTGGAAGATCTTTCTTGTAGATTTTAGGTAGAGATAAGGATGCAGATGATACATGCAAGAATGGCATATCACTCACGCTTAAGAGCTTTGTTAAATATTTGATAAGAGATGGCTACTGATTCTCCATGCTCCAAAACCAAATGGACTGCAGAAAAGTTAGTAAGTCAGAACACAGCGCTGGAAAAAACTTAGCAGAGAAATGAAGATATTTGAATTCATGAGTTGGTTTTAAGACCTACCACATCTCAGCAACCAACTGTGAATTTCTCATGTGCACTGTTTTTCTTTTGGGAGATGAGAAGGGGGAATGTAAGGCTAATTAACTCTTGAACAGGTTTGTACTGAATTATAACACATCGTGGAACATTTTGATACAGGTTAATAATAAAAATTTCTGTTAGCAGTCTTACTCAGTCAAACATAATTTTTGTCTGACTCAGAATCTTTTGTCCCTCAGATTTGTTAATTCATCTGCTTTATGATTAAAGACTTCCCACAGACACAACCTCACACTCAGATTTCTCATTACTAACCTTTAAAGAACATAATAGTGCAGATCTTTCATGTAAGCAGCTTCTCTTAATTTCCAAAACTGTGGTTAGCAGCATGAATGCTTACTCATTTTAGTGAATTCTGGCATAGCCAAAAATAGGTCTTGAACTTGGGTTTCTCCCATCTAGCTTTCAGCACTTAAATGAGCCTTTAAATTATCTTAGATCCTTACTTTCCCTGAGGGACAAAGGGACACAGTCAACTGAAAGAAACAGCTATCTTGAGAAGGTGATTCAGTTCTTAAGGAGGCTTTCAACACTTGTTTATCATTAAGTAGAGGCAGCCTAGAGCAAATAAGGCTCGTTAAAACAGGCTCCAGTACCTATTTGCTGTGCTTGAATTTTTCCAGTAAGAACAGCTAGTCTCCCACAGGAGTGATTTCTTGCCTCTTCAGGGTTAGGTATCACAAAAGGGCTCTTCTGAGCTGAAGTGTTTCGAATTATATTCTGATAACCTGAAGTACATCTCAGCCCCCCTTCAATATGCAAGTCCCTGAACTTATCCACAGATTTAACAAGTCATTATTTAATGTCTTTCTTAGTTCATTGAAGCTTTAACTTTGTAATCTGTTGTTATCAACAAACTTTTACTAAAATTTTGTAAAAAAAAAAAAAAAGAAAGCAAACAATGATAATAACAAACACCACAGGATGCGTTTTCTCAGGTGATAGTTCATCTAATGTACAGGTCAGATGTCTAAGCAAACACTCTTTAAAGCATTGGCATTCTATAAACTAACAGCTTTAATTAACAGTTTCGTTCATGAAAATTATTGAAAGTATTCTATCCATAATGGAAGAGTATCCAAGGCAATAGATAACTTTTGCAGGTGTGCAAATGATGAAGCAAAACTGAATATAGTTTCATGTGTGCAAATGATGAAGAAAAACAGAAATAGCATCTCCAGAGCTATTTCTTATGAGTGTATTTCAGGCATGCAAATTTTATTCCTACTGGCAAAAAGAAAAAAGAAAATTATATAATAAATAATGATAAAATAATTTAAAAAATCTTTTCCTTATCTTGGAACAGTTTAAAAGTTCTGTATTACTGGTTCGACTGTTCACTGACATCACATTGTGCAAGGTAGAACGCAGAAACAGATTTGTGAGTGAGGAAGTTATAGGTAGTTCAGGTTTAAATCTTGCCCAATATATATGCAGGACATATTATCATGGGAAGATTTGGAAATGGGATGAATGTCACCTGTTACAACTACTTTGAAAGAGTGAAAATACGAACTTTTGATGGAGAAATACCAAAAAGAAAAGTGAAGTCTCTCTGCCCAAACATTTTGTTACTGGGGCTTCCATTTTTCAGGGCTAATAGTATCAGCGGAGTGAAATGCTACCCATAAGGTCAGAATCTGGTCCATAATGAAAATACATTTATGTAAGTTAGGAAATTTTGCAAGAAAACACAAAGATATTTGGATTAGAAAAATAGAAGAAAAAGAAATTGTAGTAATATGTTTATGCCTCAAAATCTGAGAGTATTAATACAGTTTTAAAAATCATAACTGCAGTTTAATAAAGATTAGACAAAGAAACTAAAACCCAATGGAGGCATATCTAAATAGTATGTGCTAATAAACACAAGAGATAATTTACTATTCAACAACGGTATGATAATGCAACATGAATCCATGATACGAAGTTTTTTTCATAAGACGAAAATCTTTATTACTTCTTACTCTACATAAGTAATAGATCTGATATGACATTTAAAAATAGACTCTTTATTTGAAAGAGTATGCTTTAAGCAGCAGCATATGATGAATGACTAGGAATTAAATGCTTGTGATATCTACAAGGGTCAGAAGGTTCTTCATAATAGTACTAGATTTCTACAGCTAAGAATTTGGAGTGAAGACACATATGGGACATGGAAGTTAATCAAATCAGATAGAAATAGAAAATAAACTATGTGTGTTTTATAGTAGCATTTGGGGTGGCTTTTATGTTATTTTATACTCTCAGCATAACAATGACAGTTTCTTTATTTTATCTTGGACGTGAAGGTTAACCATTGAGCTTTATTAACTGTATGCTAACCAAAAAATGCAGGTTTAAAACATTATTAACAACAATGGAATATGTAATGAAAGGAAAGGAAATATGAATTAACAGAAAACTCTTTTCATTAAACATAATTTGTTGACTAAATAGTAATTGCTATGCTAGGAAAACATAAGCAAAAAGTAAGGAAATTGATTTCTTATGGCATCCACATGACATTTTAATCCATGTATAAAAGCAAAAAAGGAAACAAACAAAAATCTCCACTTCTGGCTACGCAGGTCTGCTATCACTTCATTAATGCTAACAGCATTCACTCACATCAATTTAATAGAGTAACAAATGAAAAATAAATATTATTATAGATAGAACTATATAAAATAAACTTAGTCATACAGAAATTTTCATATGCATTTGCTAGCAGCCATATGAATAATTTTTTGAAAGAGAACTTAAGATGTTTCCTGTAATATTAAGAACTTAAAAGTACGTTTGCTAATGCAAGACTGAATTTTGATACAGTATCTGCCTCATGATGAGTAGCACTGTATTTCCCCAAAAGTCTCACCCAGGTCAATAAGAATACAGATGACATGAAGTATAATTATATGTTAATCTCATTGCAGTTGTATTTAGGTATCCCTGGTTTTAATACATCGATTGACCATTCACCAAGTGTGTTTTAAGCCCACTTGACTTCAGGTATAAGCTCAGGCATTAAGCTAAATGCATTATGTCCCCACAGTCAGTAGAGAGGGACGTGTATTTAGAGTAGACTTCAGGTCACATAAGTAGAAATATCCTTTGGAGATGCCCATCTCACATTGTTATCTATAGGACAGTAAGATGAATTGGCCCTGATGTAGGCACCACGCATGGTTGCCTAGTAAGACTATTTCAAAACACGGTACCTGTCTGCCTTTTAAAAGTATGTTTTATTTGATAAAGCTAAGTAAAATATTTCCTCACTTCCCTGCAATAGTTGGGAAATTGTTCAAGTGGAAGGAATTGAATTTCATTTAGCACTGCATAGATACTTTTCAGAAGTAGGTAACATTTTGTAAAGGAAGACAGTGTTCTAACAAAGCCTGAAGCTTGCAGAACCTATGTAGGCTTCAAAATGCAAAGGTTTATCTTAGACAAGGCAGACTTCATGATTTAGGTACTGATACTATTATTTATTAAACTTCACTGTTGCCATTCATTTCACCAATATCTTTGCATTAAATAAATGGATTGAAGCAAGACATAAAAGGACATTAAACTTTTCCAACATTTTACTATATTAAGAGTTAGTTTCATTTTCCGGATGAGATATTGCAGAGGGAGTTCTGAGAAATTAATTCATTCAATAAAGCTTTCCATATTCCATATGCAACATTTCAGTTAACTGATCTCACTTTTCTTCAGCTCCTGAAATGAAGACTGGGGATAATATTTCCTTTCACACCTCCTTCATCTGCTTTTTCTAACTTTGGCTGCAAATTTCCAGGTAGCCAAGTATCGTTAAGTAACTTTGCAGTATTCAGTTGCCACTGGATTTCAATAGGACTTACATTCTCACTCCCACTGATTTTTCTGTAAGTCATAGGTAGCAATATGGCAATATGTATTGACACTATCTGATCAGATAGCTCTAATGGAGAATCCAGATGCCATTTGAAACGTCTAGGTATCACAATGGTAGCAATAAACATAGTAAAATCCCATGTGGCTTTCTACTTAAGTTTTGTGGGATGAACAGATTCTATAGTGACATGTATAGAAATCTAGAGCTGAAACTACATTAAATCATCAGTTTCATACCACTTCTATGCAGAAATAAACTACTCATCAGCATTTTTTTCCTCTGAAGACTGTAACTCTATATTTCCTTTTAACAGAAGTTATGAAAGGGTGCTTGGCATATTATAATTAGTGATAGAATAAGACTTAAATAATGTTTGCAGGGTGTTTTGATATTCTTAACTAAGGTGTATCATATAGTTATTATGACTTTTTTTCCCTTTTTTATTCAGTGTATTATATTTTTAATGTCTTGCAAGATATCTGTATACTTTATATAGATACTATATGCAATATAGAAACATATTTATCACTACCATTTTTCACTTAAACTAGTAAATTCACTGGTAAACTAACAAAATACCCATAAAATTCAGTTATTTTACTGATAACAAATCACAAGCAGTTTCTTACTTGTGTTTTCAACTGGTCTATAATAATGATTAAACTTCCTTACTCACAAATCATGTTCTATTCCTTCATTTTGAACAATAAAGCAGCAGTCCTCTTCCTTCCATTGCCTAGTGTATAGAAACTTTAAATTTATTATCAGTTACAGTAAATAGTAATTTAACAGAGTAAAGAAAGAAAAGGCAAGTCCTTACATACCACTAATCTTTTTATGTATTACCATAGAAAATGTAATCAGAAAAGATGCTCAAGCTAGCCTGCTCCCAGCCTACGGTTCAAAGAATATGGGACAACACCACAGCATCTATAGAAAAGGATTTTCAGCTTTGTAAAAAAAATTGTCTCATTTCTTTATTGATTTGAGAGAACTCAGTCTTGTCAACTGACCAGATATATTTAATTTTAATTTAATTTAAAATAGGCAAGTGAAAATCCAAACCTAATACCAGATTATCATATCTGTCTTGATACAAGTTGCTTTCCCTTTGACTTTCAGTCATTTTACTTCCAAAGAAGAACCAGTAACATGAAGTAGACAAAGCTGACTGAGAATAATAAGCTACGGTTCATGAATGCACTCATCAGTTCATGAGTTTTCAGTGCAGTGAACTTGTAACTACCGCGCCTTCGGCTAAAAGACTGTGGATTCAAATTTTACACCAAGACCATGACTGTCTTAAAACCAGTAAAGACATTGTAACAAAATTATGTTAAATTAGTAAATAACTTTAAAATAAAACCTCTTTCCCTAATCCCGAATTCTTAAACTATGTGTGATATAAATGTCCATCAGTAAAATGCTTAACAGTGCTGACATCTCCAAAAGAGAATCATTTCATACAAGTTCAAAACAAGTAAGCTCAGAAATAGTTTCAGGATTACCGACTGCAGGTTCAGAAAAGCAGCTTTTCTGTAGTCGTATTTTGAATAGTATTTAGAAGGATGAAAGTAAGTTTGTTTTTTAGGTAAAGGTCTGTATTTTGAAAAAGAGAAGGCACTACTCAAGAACTCGCAGTTTCGAGACATCATCAGTGTAGTGCAGCTCTTGGTGTTCTATATGCTGTGTTTTGATGTTAGAGGGAAAAACTTTTTAATCCTCCGAGGTGTCTGTTCAAGTATCTTTCTTATTATAACTGAAAGGATATATACTCACACCTTTTCTTTAGAAAAATAACAATAATGATAACAAAAATATAAAAAGCTCTCATGTCATAACGGCTGCTGACTTTGATTAAACAACCACCCACTAAAAGCATGTTTGCATAACAGTTAATAATAACTTGATTATGAAAAGAATTATGGTATAAACCAAATTATTTGATATTACTAGTCATCTATTTAAACATTAGTTGTAAGGATTAGATGGCTGTACAATCCATCAAAGGCCTTTAATTGTTGAATCATCCCATTTATCATTTCTAGAGAAGCTAATCACAATAAACATGTTTTTTCATCACTCCTAGACATATATAATTAATTGAAAGTTTACTATCTGAAAATACATTTTTATATCAAACTGCATGAATAATTTTTAAATTACCATAAATTTACCAAATAGAAAACTCAAACTGACATGTTTTTCAGAAGACTTTTTCCTATTTCTACATATATGGCTATGTAATATCAAAAAGACCACTCTAAGATTACATTAATATCCAGTTTTTTAAAAAGTTTATTTTGAAATCTAACTGCAGAATCACGAATCTATTAATATTTCCTCTTCAGTAATATGCAAGATGATAGTCGTCAAACAAAACTTTAAAAATCACAAAGTTTACTATCATGCTTTCTACTCCACCTTCGCAATTTCTCTTCTTTTCCTCCTTCAGTTAATATTTTCATTAAGCAGTTTCCTGCACATAGGTGCATATAGGGACACCTAGTGGCAGTAACTGATGAAAACTCCCCAGCCAGAAGATCTGGAGAAGCCACCAGTGGTATGAAATACAGATCCCACTGAATAGCCAGAACATGCTATTTCAGGTCATTGTAAGTTTTCACCACTTTTATTGGAGTGACTCTACTTACTTAAACAATAAAACAGAACAAAAAAACCCAAAACATTCCTTACTTCCTTTTAATGTAACATAACATAGTTATAATGCCTATTCGGCAGAATGGTTATGTGATAGATTGATTTTTAATTATCATTGTGTAGATAAAGCTTCATATTTATTTTAGAAACTGTTTCATTAAGAGTCAGCCTATTCTATGTTAACTGAATGCCTTTATATAAATATATGAAATTAACATGTATTATGTTTATATTTTATAAATATATGTTTAAATATACAATGCAGAAATCCAAGTGACTGGTTTTGTTTTTTAGAAATCAGTTTGAGGATTTAGTTGTGGGGTTTTTTTCTAATTTTTATAAATTATTATGTGTGCAGATAGGTTGTCTTAAATAACACTTCCAAAAAAGTAAAACAACTGATTATCCTCAGACGAAATTATTCAAATGATAAAAGACAAAGCTAAGCACTGGTATCCACTTACAGTCACACAGAGCTAAGTTGACAAATGTATATATATGCTATTACCTATAATTTACAGTGTTTAGATCTAGATCCAGTATTCAGAAATCATTGAGACTGACAAAGTTCGTGCTTGGTACCTTCATGTGCCTTACGAATCTACATTCCTTGCTGTATATTTTACTGCCAATAATATTTAACTAGACAGCAATATTTTCCTAGACATTAGAAATCACTTCAGTGCTGTTACTACCGAGTCACTTGGAAGTCTAATTTATACATAATCACTGATTTTCAGTTTCTGAACTCCCTTGCTTGTGTTGCTTGTAAGAAACAGTTCAATAGAAATTCTCACGGGATGCTTAATGCCCCCCCCCCCCAAGTGAACAGGAAAAAGATAGGTCAGTCTTTTTGTTTGGAGAATAGTATACTCATCATATTCAAGTTTCTATTATCTAATCTGGAGTAAGAATTTTAACCCAGATCCTTCTGCTGAATGTTTTAACCATTAAGACAGAAAACACCTGGTAATTCTCTGAGATTCTCCTGTTAAATCTGTTTTACTTACTGTAAGAAAATAAAAGCAGAAAGACAAGAAGAATAATCTAATAGATTTGTACCTTAGGGTTACCCCTGTGTGTAAGAATAAGCATAAACCTCTGTATAAATCCTATGCTACAATTTCCACCTGAAAAACCAAGAAGCTACAATTTCCACCTGAAAACCCAAAGAAAGTGTTCAGATCCAGATGAAATCAGAACCCTTGCATTTCAGTTATTATGGACAGATTTAGATACCTAATATTAGACATATTTGATGTAATACATTTATTTGATAATCCTAAGTATAGCAAGGAGATAAGAGAGCTGAAAAGTCAGATCTAATGTAGAATGACAAAACAGTTTAGGAGATTTTAGAGAGATTTTTTCTTATATGTCACTTAATCCATGCCATGAGATATTAAAAATGCTGAAAGTTTAGCTAATATTTTGGTGAGAACGGAACTGAGTTTAATACGATTTTCATAAGAAGTAGTAATAGGAAGCATTGAAACACAGAGCTGGAAGGGACTATCTACATTTCTACATCCTCATAGTTGTGTGTTACCATATACTAGATATGTAGTAAAAAAAATTAAAATATAATAATTCTACAACACTTTTACTCCAGGTAGTAGTACACACTTTCCAGTACTGAAATAAAACTGTTACTTTTGCAGTAAAGACCAAAAGCCAGACCTCTAATATTCCTTGGTCGAAAAGAAAAAAGGGGGGAAGAAGAGGAATAAGGGCACCACCAATTGTCTACTGAGACCCCTGCAATAGGATGAAATATGTTAGAAATTGCTTGCAGAATGTTCTTGGAATTAAAACATGTCCCACTTCACAAAGAAGAACAAAAGAAAGAAAAATTAACAGAACTCAGAATCTAAATTATACAATAAGGGAAGAAAACATCCTTCCTGACCTGAGAGCCTGCAGTAAACCCTGAGGCAGAGAACAGATACAGTATAAATGTAGAACAACCATATTCCATCTTCTTCAAAAAGACCCTTTCTTCCAAACTCAGCACAAATGTCACTTTCCTAACAGGAACTGTCCCATTCAATTGCACAATGCTTTCTGTGTTCTATCTTAAAAGAACTTTGCTTTATTGGCACAATTACCTGTTTGGAAGACGTTTCCAGTATCTCACTTCTCAGACAGTCAGTAAATATCTTCACATTTCCAAGATATGTTAAAATGTAGTCAATACATAAGTATTTGATGGCATTTTAATATAAGTATTTAGTTCAAACACTTTGTCTTTTTCTAGTATTTAACTAGAAATGTATTTGTAAGGAATCACATGTCCTTTTAATATCTATTTGGCTTTGTATGCCTTAAAAAAAAATATAAAAATCTCTCTTCTGTAGACACATTTTCCATGACATAATTACCCTAGTTTCTTTCTGATCTTTAAATTTCATTTTAAGATCTTTGAATGGATGGCTAGAACCATGCATAATACATAATACAAGAGGAACTCATGAAAAAGCACGTAATTTACAATAGTATAAATGCTGTCCCACCTATTAGAATCATAGAATCATAAAATAGTTTGGCTTGGAAGGGATCTTTAAAAGTCCTCCAGTCCCTCCCACCTGCAATGAGCAGAGACATCTTCAACTACATAAGGTTGCTCAGAGACCCATCCAACCTGACCTTGAATGTTTCCAGGGATGGGGCATCTACCACCTCTCGGAGCAACCTGTTCCAGTGTTTCATCACCCTCATTGTCATTCCTTATATCTAGTCTAATCTACCCTCTTTTAGTTTAAAACCATTACCCCTTGTCCTGTCACAAGAGGCCCTGCTAAAAAGTATGTCCACATCTTTCCAGTAGGCCCCCTTTAAGTACTGAAAGGCTGCAATAAAGTCTCCTGGAGCCTTCTCTTCTCCAGGCTGAATAACCCAACCCACTCAGCCTATCCTCACAGGAGAGGTGTTGCAGCCCTCTGATCATTTTTGTGGCCCTCCTCTGGACCCGCTCCAACAGGTCCTCAGCACAGGAAAGACCTTTGCTGAGGACTCCAGAGCTGGACACAGTACTCCAGGTGGAATCTCACGAAAGCGTAGTAGAGGGGCAGAATCATCTCACTTGACCTGCTGGCCACACTTCTTTTGATGCAGCCCAGGATATGGTTGGCCTTCTGGGCTGCGAGCACGCATTGTCAGCTCATGTCCAGCTTTTCATTCACCAGTACCCCCAAGTTCTTCTTTGCAGGGCTTCTCTCAATCCATTCATCCCCCAGCCTGTATTCATACAAGGGGTTGTGCCAACCCAGGTGCAGGACCCTGTACTTGGCATTGTTGAACCTCACGAGGTTCACACGGGCCCACTTCTGTAGCCTGTCCAGGTCCCTCTGGATGGCATCTCATCCCTCAGACGTGTCAACTGCACTACTCAGCTTGGGTGTCATCCACAAACTTGGACAATCCGCAAATTAGGACAATACTGCCTAATACATCATAGAATCACATTTCACTTTTCCTTTTATATCAGTACTTCTTTTATAGTGGCAACACATAGTCACTTTCTGATTGACCACTACCTTCAGATTTTTATAATTTTGTATAAAATTGGGTCTTCCCTGTTTATAGCAAAAGTTTTCATTCATGAAAAACTTTCATTATGTATCAAAATTTACATATACAGTCTTACCAGAAACAGAGGCAACTTTTCCAGTAACTATTTAGTCCAGGCCTAGTTTATTCTTGATGTCCACCCCATCCTTTAACATCCATCCCACTTCTTAAATTCTCATTTTACTTATATGGCTTAAGAAGTTTTTTACTATGTTTCAGTCTTCTGTGCAAGTTTTGATCTAACAAGGTTTCTGACCATTCTCAGTTTGGTTTTATACCATCTAATTACTGATGCAGATTTCTCCTTGCTAATCAATCTCTCTTTTCCATTCTTTATAGGTTTTGTGCTTATCCTTGATAACTTGCTTAAGGTTTTTTAAGGTGGCATTCTTTTCATCCCTGAAGTTTGGGTTTTTTTTTTGTTTCTTGCCCTCGCTCACAATGTAAACATTCATTACTGTTTGCATTTTTTTACATAAAGTAATATCATGCCCTATCTGAATTCTGATTCTAGTGCTCCTCTCTAAAAACTACCTCCCTAAACTTTCTTGTTTCTCAGTTTGTCTTTCTGAAACACTGGACTGTAGTTAAAGGTCTGCACGTTTTCTGTCTTGCAACTTCACATGAAATGGAAAAGCTCAAAACCACCAGATTTCTTTTCTGTCATCAGTTTTTCCTGCAGATCCTATCATTCACTCAAACCAAGCCTAGATTACACTCACCTCTTGCTTGCTCAGTGTCTGTTTCATAGTGGGAGGTGGCCCTGCTCATGGCAGGGGGGTTGGAACTAGATGATCTTTAAGGTCCCTTCCAACCCGAACCATTCTGTGATTCTGTGATTCTGTGATATGAAAAGCTCTCCTCTATCTTGTTCAAATTCATATCAATCCCAACATCATTGGTTGATTTTTTTGTCTGATATTTGCCTGTGAGAAATCATACAAATTTGCATGATCACACAATATAATTTTTTACCTTTCCCCCTGCATTTGTAGGCATTATTATCCAGATCAAATATGTACCATATTATGGACCAAATATATGGACCATATGGACCATTATGGACCATATATGGACCAAATATGTCCATGTTAATAATGGATTGCATGCTCATGAAGGATTTTTTCCTACCCTTTGCTCCATAATTTTGATTCAAGCAGACACTATCTCATTTTCACCCTCAAATTTAACTTCTTTATAGTGCTATTGCTTAACAGTCCTTACTCTTTAACAGTTTTTAGTGTATTATCATGAAATTATTCCACCACCTTTTTTGTCTTTCCTAAAGAGTATGTATCCATCAGTTCCAAAATATTTCACTTACAACTTTGGTACTTCCAAGTTCCTGTTTTTCCATGTTTGGTTGCACACACTATATCAACTGTTCCCTCTACTCTTATTGACTGAAGTACTATAGAAAGGGGGTAGACCTGTTACAGTTACAAGTTGTCGTAGATATAATCCATGTATTCATCATATCCTTTTCTTTATCTATCTTTTCTGTTCCATCCTCATTCACATCCCTCTATTTGTATTCCATATGAGGTTTATATGAGTTACTTCCAATTTTCCTCCTGAGTTTTTCAGTTTAAAGGTTTTTAGGATCTCCTGACTTAATGAAAGGCAGATGAAAGACAAATTAGCAAAAAGCAACACACTATAGTAATAAAGACCTCTATTTCTCATAAATTGAGCGGCATTTATTGTTTGGTCTTAGTGTGCTCAGGTTTATAATGACAGTTCTGGTTCAACCATTCGGAGAGAACTTTCCACTGTAAGAAACACTTTCAGACCATGTTGACTCCATTCAAACAGAGTCTAATTCCTTACTGATTTCAGCAAGGAATACAGATCTGTGCCCTCTCATGGTAGTCATGCATACTGAAATAAATATTCTGCAAAACTGTACAGAAATTTAAGGCATTTTAGTAAAAATATAATGATAATCAGAGTAAGAATGAATGGAACAGGAACATGATAGTTCTACACTAATAACAATTTAAACCTTTTGTGTGCTACTAAAATAATCTAGCAGACTAACAACTTGGAAGTAAGATTTTATTAAATCGGATTTTCTACTCATTATACTTTTTAGTTTCTCATTAGCCCAGGACCAGAATAATTAAACGGAAACATATGTACAATACTTACTTCTACATAATAGCTTTTAACATGATTTCAGGTTTATGAAATGTCAACTTTTCCAAAATGGTTTCGTTGAAAGAGTTAAGCTCAGCCTAGCTACCAGGATTATTTAAAATACCTTTCTCTCTTATGAATAAAAAAGTATTTATGTGTGTCTAATTTTGTGTGTCAGAGAGAAAAAGAGCATAGGAACACAGACACATGCTATAAATACAGCAGGCCTTAAAAATGTAAGCATATATGCATAAAACCCCATATATTCAAAATACAGAATTATTAGCAAAATTTTTTTCAAAAGTAGTGAGGTCATACAAAACTCCTGTAAAACATATTTCCTATCTGTGAATTCTTTTTATTACAGTACCATCATATATTTCAAGTGGAATATTATAAAAGCTTTAAAGGGTGGTGGTGGGTAGGAAGTGCCTAGTGTGCTTTGGTATTCTCTTCCTGACTAAAACTACTCTCCCAGAACTCAACCTAAAGCCCTTCAAAACTGTCCACTGAATCAACTGTTTTTGCACCAAAACAGGAATGTCAGAGAATCTTGAATAATAGAAGTACTTTGTCCCACTGAGATGCTTTCCAGAAGCTTCTACAAGGTCAGGAATATCACCTGGTTTATATAAGAAAGTTGTCTTCCATCCAAACACCAGATACTGCTTATTTCAGGCCTAGGGAAAGAGGAATTGAGTCATACTCCTTTTACGGTTGCAAAGAGAAGAATACACTTTTTAGGGAAAGCTGAGCATTAAGAAAAAGGCGATTCTTTACAATCATCCCTGGCTTTAGCATGTTAGGATATTAAGACAGGAGTTGCCAGAGGGCTGCCAAAGACATATGTGTGATGAATTTCACTTATTGTATGCAGAGTATTCTTCCCTTTTCAGTGTTTAGACTCGCAGAGGAAAACCCATGAAGGCACAACTACATCTAGCATTACATTTGAGTTAAAGCTGGATTACAATCTCTATGCTTTGCACACGGGATGTAGTTTATGTATTCCTGTATGCATAACACCTATTTGATTTACATACTAAAATGTACACAGCACATAACAGTAATGAATACACAACTGCGAACACGTGCACATCTTTGTATGTATGCAATTAAATTACCTTTTTTTTTTTTGAAGATCAGCCAAATACGTAATTTTGCGGAAAATAAAAAACTAAAGTTAAACGTAAAAAAAACCCCAAACATCACCACTGCCACAGCCAGCTTTGCTCAGAAAAAAAAAAACAAAACACAACAAAACCAAACACCAAAACAACAAAAAACCCAAAAACCAACAAAACAAACAACCTCTATGTTCCGTATGCAAACGGAATAACGGCAGTTTCTCCGGATCGGCAGCAAAGAGAACGCAGTCAGCGCAGCATCGCCCACACCGCCTCTCCCTGTCGTGGCCACCGACGACCCCCCTCGCCAGGCCGGCACCCCCGCGGTGCCCGCCCGCCCTGCGGGGCTGCCGGCGGCGGGGGCAGCGCCACCCATCCGCCGCCCTGCGCTGCCACCTGGCGGCGGCGGAAGGCACCTCACCCCACCGCACCGCACCGCCCCGCGGCGGCATCCCGCGGCCAGGCAGCCCCGCGGCGGCGGCCGCCCGGGGTACCGCGGCCTCCCCTTCCTTATTTCTGGGAGCGGGCCGGGCCGGGATGAGGGGCGCATCCTCAGAGTCGCTTAGTTGTCGCTGCTGCATCCCCCCTCCGCGCCCCGCCGCTGGGGTGGGCAGAGGGGGAAGGGTAAAAAAACCGACCCCGACACACACCCCGCGTTCCCCGGTTGTCGGGGCACCCGCCGTTTCCTTTCACCGCGACCACCCGCTTCCCCGCGGTCTCTGCGGATGCAGCGGAGCCTCCCGCACAGTGAGCAGCGGCGTCCGCCAGGCCACGGGCTCCCGCCACCCGCTCCGCGCCGCTCCGCGCCGCCTCGGCCATGGCTAGCCAGCGCTGCAAGGGGAGGACGGGGGCGGCTGCGCTACCGCGGGCCGCCGGGCGCCGGCACCACGGCCCGAGGGTGTGGAGGAGAGCGGAGGCGGCGGCGGAGCGCGGAGAAAGTTGGCCGGCGCCGGCGAAAGTGTGAGTACAGCCGCGGGGTGCGTGGGGTGGGGGGTGTGGCGGGGCCGGGAGCGCGGCATTCGTATCGGCATGTGTGTGCCTGCGCGGGTGCGGAGGCGGTGTGTGACCGTGCGCGCGGAGTGCGCGGCGCCGAGCGGGGGACGGCCGGCTGCCCGCCCGCCGCGCCATCAGCCGGGGACACCCGGCCCGGACCGCAGCCCTCCCTCCGCCGCCCCCTCCTCCCTCCCACCTCCCTTCCTCCCGCACCCCCCGCCCAACTCAACCCCCCCCGCCCCCAGCCACCGCCCCGCCCTCGCTCCCCTCCCACCACCTACCCCCCCAGTTTCCCGCTGCGCTCAGCGGCGGCGGGGAGAGCGCGGCGCTCCGCCAGCCGCCCCCCGCCGCCCCCACCCCCCCCCCTCCGCCCCCACCCCCCCCTCCGCCGTGCCGGGCTGCGCGCCCCCGCGGCCGCCCGGGGCCGCGCGTGTGTGAGTGTGTGCGTGTGTGTGGTGTGTGTGTGGTGTGTGCGTGTGTGGTGTGCGTGTGCGCCCCTGTGCGAGCGCTGGTGTCTCGGCGCCTCCTGCGTGCGGGGGGTGTTTGTGTGCGTTCCGCACCGAGCCTCCCCGACCGCTGCGATACTCGCCGCCTCCGCCGCCGCCGCCCCGGCGGCTCCGCGCGGCGCCCGCGCAGCGGGTAGGCATCTTCATGGGTTGCCACCATGCTTGGGCCCTGGAGATTTCGGGCGAAGTAAGTACCGGGGTTGACTTTTCTCGCGCTCTCTTTCTCTCTTTTCGTCCTCCCTTCCTTTCGCTCCCCCCCCCCCCCCCACCCGCCCCTACACCGCTGGGTCTTTCCTTGCTGTTGCTTTCCACCCCCGACCCCTCCCCCGTCGTGTCGTCGTCGTCGTCCCCCCCCCACCCCCCACCCCCCCGGAAAGCCATTTCTCCCAACTGTGGGTGCCGCTCAGTTGGGTGGCAGTGTCCGGCTGGGGCTGCTGGCTTTGCCTGCTGCTGTCGGCGGTACTGAAAGCTGCTTAGAGCCGGATATGCAGTGCGGTAATCTAAGGGTTGAACTCTTCGGGTAAAAAAAAAAACCCAAAACCCAACACACACACACACAAGAGAAATCCCGATGCAACCCCCTTTCTTCTTCTCCCCTCCCCCCACGCCCCCGCGTCGTCCCCCCCCTCCCTTTCTTCCCCCCCCCCCCCCCCCCCAATCTGAACCTCTGTAGGGAGCTGGCGAACAGCAGCACGCAGTCATCACAGAGGGGTTTCCAGGGCGGGATTGCAACCTTGCATATAGCCAGCTACAACTTTATTTTCTTTACCTCCCATCCCCCCCCCACCTTTTTTCAGGGAAAGGGAGAAAAGAGGAGGGAGGGAATATTGTATTTGCCTCCTTTACTAGCCATAATTGAATTAAAGTTGTAAAATGCCTGGGAGTTTAACACTGACCGGGCAGGTTTTCAATACCTTTTTTTTTTTTTTTTTCCTCCGAAGAACTGTCGGTTAATGGATGAATGGATCTGATCGAGCTGAGAAAGAATATGCTAGATACATGCCTTTGAGTAAGATTTCTGCTGCCTTTATGCAGTGAAGCCTTTTGCTTTGAGTAATTCTGATCCAATTGACGTCTGGTCAGAATTAGAGAGATTCGCCGAGACTTCCGATTTCTTGCTGCATGACTGCCTTTGCTGCAAGTGCTAGATTTGCAGCGTTGAACCAGATGCCACAGGAGATGTCTTGCAGTACTGAGACTTGCCGGTTTTTAGGATGCGTTCCTTCAAACCAGAGTTGTGGCATGAGGATTGGAGTTCTGAGGTGGACGATAGAAAATGCAAGCCTGCTCCAAGATCCCAGCATTTAAGCCTGGATGATTTATTAGTCTTCCCCTACCAACACACACAATGCATTTATTTTCCCTATTCATATTGCTTTTAGACTAGCAGAAGTAGAAGAAAGCCAGAAGGAGTCAGAAAGACTGCAAGAAGGAATGAAAATGGGATTTCTTTCCAGCTAGGTGAAATTTGGGCATTAAATTACTGACATAGGTCAATGGTAGGGTTTCCCTTCCACCCCCCTTAGCTTTCAATCAGCCTGGGTGTCTTTTCCCCTTAAAGGATGAAGAGTACTGACAGCCATCGCTGCTTATAATCAGTAACTCTGATGCTTGGAGTGTTGGCGATGAGATATTTACGTGAGACCTATTTAGATCTCTCCTCTTCAACCAGGCTAGTTTTGCAGAATGTTGGGAATAAGCAGTATGTCAGATATGGCTGAGACTCCGAAGATGATCCGCATGTTTTACAATTTTCACAAATTTTGGGTGAGTGGTTAAAACATTTCCTTTAAGAGTGTGTGTGTGTGAGTGTGTGTGTGTGTGTGTGTGTGTAGAAACTGAAGACCTCTGCTCGATAGCTCTGTTACATTGTATATAACTGGGGGGGGGGGGAGATCATAAAATCAATTAAAATTATGTACTTGTGTAAAGATACAAAATTTCTGTCAGTGAAGAGAGCTGTTAAGTGCACTGAAGTAGGAGGTTAATGTATTTAATCTCATTACTGAAGAATTCCTCCACAGAAGTCATTTGGGGGTGCATGTGTGTGCTTGCATGTCTGTGTGGGTGTATGTGTGCTTTGTAAATGTATAGATAGGAAAAAAAAATCATAAAAGAGTTTTAAGAAATGTGTGATGTGGAGAATGTGTCAGTATTCTGTCTGTGGAATTAAGCTGCCGTTTTCAGCAGTGAGCTTTTTTCTTTGGATTCCTACCACGGTATTTCCACCACCGGTTAAAAATCAAGGTAGAAGGAGGGGAAGACCTTGGTGCGCTGTTCACTGGGGAGGTTCTGAAGGGAACGGGGATCGGGATAACAGGGGAGGTAGGAAACCTCGTAAAATGGTGCTTCTTTTCTCTTAAATTAGAACTGTGAAACTGAACTGACAGCCATTTTATGTATATTTATGGGGCTGGTCGTGAAAAAGAAATCCAAGGAAGCATTGAAATGCACCCCACATGAACAGAAGTGGAACAATTCCTACTGTGACCTCACCTTCTTAAACACCGCAGGCATTTGACTTGCTAGGAGTTGCCCATCAACCTTTTAATCAATGTATGTCATGCAGTTTTCAGAAGTATGGGAATTAGAAGTGACAGAAGGGTGGTTTTTTGTTTGATTAACAATCCATTCTCTACCCCACTGAAGACATATATAAACTTTGTGTCCATTTTAAATTTTATGGGGCTATGCTATTATGCCACTTTCTTTTTTTCTCCTTATCCTTACAGGAAATAAAATGTACGCTTGCTGCTCTACAGTAACTTTGGAACAGGACCTCAACAAAAAAATGCATATCTGGATGCTGCAGACGATCGTGTTTGCTTTAACATCGCTAGTCCTTTCGTGGGCAGAAAGCATCGAGTATTATGGGGAAATCTGTGATAATGCGTGTCCTTGTGAGGAGAAGGACAGCATCTTAACAGTGAGCTGTGAAAACAGAGGGATCATCAGTCTTTTTGAGATCAGTCCACCAAGGTTCCCTGTCTACCACCTCTTGTTGTCTGGGAACCTTTTGAACAGGCTGTACCCAAACCAGTTTGTCAATTACACGGGGGCTTCAATTTTGCATCTGGGGAGCAATGACATACAAGACATCGAAACCGGGGCCTTTCATGGTCTGAGAGGTTTAAGGAGGCTGCACCTGAACAATAACAAGCTGGAACTTTTACGGGATGACACTTTCCTTGGGCTAGAGAGTTTGGAATACCTACAGGTCGATTATAATTATATTAGCATCATTGAACCCAATGCCTTCAGCAAACTGCATTTGCTGCAGGTGCTGATTCTCAATGATAACCTCCTCTCCAGTTTGCCCAATAACCTTTTCCGTTTTGTGCCCTTAACTCACCTGGACCTGAGGGGTAACCGGCTGAAGCTGTTGCCCTATGCGGGCCTTTTGCAGCACATGGATAAAGTGGTGGAGCTGCAGCTGGAGGAAAACCCCTGGAATTGCTCTTGTGAATTGATTGCTCTAAAGGATTGGCTGGACAGTATCTCCTACTCCGCTTTGGTGGGAGATGTGGTTTGTGAGACCCCTTTCCGCTTACATGGTCGAGACTTGGATGAAGTCTCCAAGCAGGAGCTTTGCCCCAGGAGGCTCATCTCGGATTATGAAATGAGACCGCAGACACCATTGAGCACCACCGGGTATTTCCACACTACCCCGGCCTCGGTCAACTCTGTGGCCACTTCTTCTTCAGCTGTTTACAAGTCCCCCTTGAAGCCCCCCAAAGGGACCCGCCAGCCCAACAAGACAAGGGTGCGCCCCACCTCCCGCCTGCCCTCAAAAGACCTGGGATACAGCAACTATGGCCCCAGCATTGCCTACCAGACCAAATCCCCGGTGCCTTTGGAGTGCCCCACTGCCTGCACTTGCAACTTGCAGATTTCTGACTTGGGCCTCAATGTAAATTGTCAGGAGAGGAAGATTGAGAGCATTTCTGAACTGCAGCCCAAACCCTATAATCCTAAGAAGATGTACCTGACGGAAAACTACATTGCTCTGGTACGCAGGGCAGATTTTGTGGATGCCACTGGGCTGGATTTGCTGCATCTAGGCAATAATCGGATCTCGGTCATTCAGGACCGGGCTTTTGGGGATTTAACTAATTTGCGAAGGCTGTACCTGAATGGGAACCGGATCGAGCGGCTGAGCCCAGAGCTGTTCTATGGGCTGCAAAGCCTGCAGTACCTCTTCCTGCAGTACAACGTCATCCGGGAGATAGAGGCGGGCACCTTTGAACCTGTCCCCAACCTTCAGCTCTTGTTTTTGAACAACAATCTGCTGAGATCTTTGCCGGGGAACATTTTTTCTGGTCTGTCTCTCTACAGGCTGAGCCTGCGGAGCAACCATTTCTCCTACTTGCCAGTGAGTGGGGTGCTGGACCAGCTGAAATCCCTGCTGCAGATTGACCTGCACGAGAACCCCTGGGACTGCACTTGCGACGTGGTGGGCATGAAGCTGTGGCTGGAGCAGCTCAACACAGGTGTCCTGGTGGATCAGGTTATCTGCGAATCCCCTAAGAAGTTTGCCCAGAGCGACATGCGAGCTGTCCGGGCAGAGCTGCTGTGTCCTGACTACTCGGACATCGTCGTCTCTACGCCCACGCCGTCCCCGGGCCAGCTGCCGGCCAGGACCACCCCCTCCTCCTCCACCGTGCACCTCAACGGCACGGCGGCGGCGGGCGGCTCATCGCCCGCGGGCGGCGCCGGCGGCGGCAGCTCCTCGGTGCCGCTCTCGGTGCTGATCCTCAGCCTGCTGCTGGTCTTCATCATGTCCGTCTTCGTGGCGGCGGGGCTCTTCGTCCTGGTGATGAAGCGGCGCAAGAAGGGCCAGGGTGACCACGCCAGCGCCAACAACTCCGACGTGAGCTCCTTCAACATGCAGTACAGCGTCTACAGCGGCGGCCACCACCACCACCACCACCACCACCCCCACCTTCAGCAGCACCCGCCCCACCGCGGCGGCGGCGGGGGAGGCGGCGGCGGGGGGGGCGCGGCGCTGCCCAAAGTGAAGACCCCCGCCGGACACGTCTACGAGTACATCCCGCACCCCCTGGGCCACATGTGCAAAAACCCCATCTACCGCTCCCGGGAGGGCAACGCGGGCGAGGATTACAAAGACCTCCACGAGCTCAAGGTCACCTACAGCAGCCACCCCCTGCAACCCGGGGGGGGGGCGCCGCCGCCCCCGCCGCCTCCGCCGCCGCCGGCCCCCGGCGGGGAGGATGCGCCCGTGCGCAGCCCCGCGTACAGCGTGAGCACCATCGAGCCGCGGGAGGAGCTGCTCTCCCCGGTGCAAGACGCCGATCGCTTTTACAGGGGCATTTTGGAGCCCGACAAACACTCCTCCTCCTCCACGCTGGGCACACCCGGCTCCACCCTCCCCGACTACCCCAAGCTCCCCGCCGCCTACACCTACTCCCCCAACTATGACCTTAGGCGTGCCCACCAGTACTTGCACCCGGGGCCGGGGGACGGCAGGCTCCGGGAGACGGTGCTCTACAGCCCCCCGAGTACTGTCTATGTAGAGCCCAACAGGAACGAGTACCTGGAGCTAAAAGCAAAACTAAACGCAGAGCCGGACTACCTCGAAGTGCTGGAAAAACAGACCACATTCAGCCAGTTCTGAGAAAAAGCCCCCCTCCCCTCCCCCTGCCCCCCCGCCAGCCACAGCAGCTCCTTCTCTAGAGTATTTGTATTTAACAACCACACGTAAAACAAAGAAACGTAAATGCTGACCTCCCCCCTCCCCACCTCTGCCCCCTCCTTTTTTCCCCGTTAATTCATTTTGTTGTAGGGTGAAGTGCCTTGGCACAGGATTTTTCAGCTTCGGGGAATGATTCAGAAAGGGTGTGCTGTTTATTATTTTATTTTATTTTATTTTATTTTATTTTATTTTATTTTATTTTATTTTATTTTATTTTCAGGGGTTTTTTTTCTCTTTTTTCTTTTTTTTCCCCTTTTTACTGTGTTTGCAAGTAGGAAACCACCTATTGTGTAAATTGGGCACAACACTGGCATTCCGTGTGTGTCCATGTGTGCTTGGGGAAGGTGTCAGGAGGGTTTTGTCAGGTGATATTCAGGTTACAAGTCCAAAAGTCACAGTCACTTTCTATTTTCCTTTTTTTTTTTTTACAGGCATTGTTTAATTTTGTTTTCTTTCTGGTTGAAGAGTACAGCGCACATTTTCCCCTTTTAGCCATGGGTGAGTCTAAATGGCTTTTATGGAGAGATTAGCACACCCCGACTTTAATACAAGGTTTCCTTTTTTTAAGGATGTGTTTGTATGCTTTCTGGACTTTTGAATTAAAAAATATATTATGATCTTTAAAAGGATCACTGTAGATGTGGACAAATCATTAAAGAGTGCAGAGATATATGATCCATAACTGGTTAGTGAAAATAACTTATTGATGAAATATAAAAAATATTTTATTGTAGCACCTATTTTTATATGCACATTAGCATTTCTCTTTCCTTCACTATTTTAGAGCCTAATTCTGCAAATTCTTACTCACTTGAGTATCTCTACTTGTGAAAGAAGTCCCAGCTTAGGCCTTCGTCCTGCAGGCACTTAAGCACATGGACAACTTTACCAATGCGTCTAGTCCGATAGACTCACTCATTGAGCAAAGTTAGTCAAATGCCCAAAATATTAGGATAGAGGATGCAGAACTATTCTTACAGGTAAAACTACTGGGAGGTTTAAGTGTTTGTTCTTTTTTTCAGGACGGGGTCCAAAGGCTGTGGATTGCTTTAAAGTGTTGCACTACATTGAGAGCTTTTTTTTCCCAAAGCTGATGTAGTATCAGAAGGACCTTTTAAATCATTACAGATAATGCGAATTATGACCAAGTCTTAACAGACAATCTAAGACGTAAAATCTGATCACAATAGAAAAAAAAATCATGTTTCTCTATTTAAAAATGTACCTTTTAGCAACGTCCTGCTCAGGCATCTGGTTGGGCAAACTAGTGAGGGACATGAAGAAAGCATTCATTTTACAAGGAAAAAGAAAGTGTTTCATTTTTGATTTGTCAGTTGGTTGTTTTTTTCCCTTTTTTCCCCTTTTTTATTAGTTAAACAAAATATAATGATTTTACAACTGTTGTAGCCATTTTCTGGTTGTTTAGTCAAGTACAATTGCACTTGTACAGATCCATGTGTTTACTGGCATCCTGAAAGACCAAATGATGGACTGTACACATCTATATACAATGTCTTTACCCCTTTGGGCAGCAGGCAATGGCAAGGATATTCATAAAAACAGCATCACTGTAAGATGGGACAACTTATGTCTCATATGTATCCCAGCACATGTGATTTTTTTAATAATTTCTGAATAAACACTTGATAAATATTTCAAATGTAAGATCATGAAGTAACGAGTATCTGAAGTTTAAAATTTCTTGCCAAAATCATCTGTTTGTATGATGGATTCTCTTGACTAGCAATTCTGGCTCATCAGAAAGATATAACATTTTTAGGCAAAATGTAATGTGTTCTCTATTTTCAAAACATGACATACGGTAATTACCAGCATACTTATAACATGGGTCAGAGAGCAACACAGGGATATGTGTTTCACCAACATATAGATAAGGGATAGTTTTATATTTACATTTTGTTTTGTTACTGAAGTGCTTTTTAATATATGGAACAGGGTGATATTTCACATGTGGTTTTGTCTTTCTTCATTAGGTTATCATGTTTGGTGTTGTTTGCAGAGTTGCTCACTAGTACATCTTTTATTGCAAAAGGACTCTGTTCTGTTCTGCTTTTCCTATCCATGTACAATCTGTCACTTTCTACAAAAACAAAGCTATATAACTGGTCTCTTGAAATTCAAGATAAATGTTTTGTTGGCATGTGTTCTTCCCTCAATGCCACCCACACTGAGCAAAAGCAAAGGAAAAAAAAAAAGCATGACTGTATTTAGCTTGGACAGTTTAGTAAGTGGAGTGTTATTTCAGTTTGAAATGCAGATATGAGGAGTGTTCTTTTGTCACAAGGGACACAGCACGTGGCTGTTCTGTACACCACTCTCAATTTCCTGCAGTAGTGAGAGGTGTGAGTGTTGCTGCCTGAGGGGCAGTTTTGGAGCCCTAATTTTGAATTGCCGCCTTGTATAACTATTGCTGAAACCAGTGGCCTGGTTCTCCTTCCATTTAAACTCAGTCAAGGCACGTTGTTGTTAAATGGGTATAAGTAAGAAAATTTTCAGCCTCACTGGCTTTGTCATTCACGAAGAGAAAGGCTAACTCAGTAAGGACTGAATGAGAAGGTCCTGCAAACTATGTGTTTGTTCATGTGTGTATTTATATATTTCCTGTGTGATTCTAAACTCATAAACAGGAATTTGCACAGGTGTCAAAACAAATGTAGGATTACGTCCTTAATGTGAAAGGTACATTTTACATGGCATTCTGCCACAAAGAGGCAGCATCCACAAATGAGTAAATGAGCAGGAATTGCTTGGATTTGTAAGAAATAGCTAATAGAAACGCCTCAGCAGTCTGTTTATGCTTACATTCTGATGCTGCCATTTCTGAAGTAGCGCTGCTACTTCCATGTTTTCTACATGCACTTAATAACTGGTAATGAAGAGTTTTTCTAATGGTCTACACTAAAATCAAAATAATTAATTTAAATCTCTTCAACTTCTCATCTTCAGTAGAAAGAATAGATTATCAGTTCCATTGTTGGAGAAAAAAATTAAATGGCATCAATTACCTTCAGATAGTGCATTCTTGAAGATAAATCCTTAAAAAAGGATACAGAGTGCAAAATAATATTCTTTATTCCGTAATTATCCTGAAACACACCTGAAAGGATTATTTGTGAATGAGGACTTGAATGGAAGCAGGATTTCCCACTTAGTGGCTACAATGATATATCATCTGTAGAAATTATATTAAGTAGATGGGAATATGACTTGACAAAGGGAGATGTGCCTCTGATTTGAAAACAGGATAATTTGATTAAAGAAAAAATGTTTGTATAAGAATATGACCTTTGTTTTGTTAGCAAGATCAGTGAAACCTTCTACAGGATGATCTGATGAGTTAGTGCTGACCAAAGGGGTAAAAGTGTAAGAAGAAAAAAAAAAATCCCTATTTTGAGAACTCTGAATATTATTTTAGCTTGTTTTTATCAGACTTGTTGGTTATCAGACTGGTTTAGGTTGGTTGTTAGAGTGATTTTTTTCCCCTCTGTTTTGGTTTGGTTTTTTTTTTAGTCTTTTGACAGCTAATATTGAGCTTATTGAATCACTCATATGGCCTCACATTTTATTTCAAAAGTGCATGAAATTCTGTGATAAAGAGCAAAAAAGGTGGAAATGAATCCTAATTTCTTAATCTAACTACTAGAATCAAAACATGGATTGTGATAATATAGAGCATTTATTCTTACGAAGTAAAAGAAATATTCTTTGTACTTTCTTTTGTTTTTTTCATATTCTGACCTAAGTACTAATGGTGAGTTTAGGGGTGAGATATCTTTTTCACTCTCTTTTCTCTTCTCTTCTCTTCTCTTCTCTTCTCTTCTCTTCTCTTCTCTTCTCTTCTCTTCTCTTCTCTTCTCTTCTCTTCTCTTCTCTTCTCTTCTCTTCTTCTCTTCTCCTGTTTTTTTTTTTTTTTTGTTTTGTTTTGTTTTTTTTTTGTTTTTTTTTTTTATAAAGCTTATAGCTAATTCTTAGGAGTATTCCTTTTAGGAAAACATATTAGAAGTAGTGGCACCTGTTCTCATATCACATAATAATTTAATTCATAAAGTAATATAACAAAATTAATGGTAAAATATCATTAAAAAATGAGCCTCTGACCCATGGAAACCACAATTTAGAAAATATGTCTGGAAAGGCAGGAATAGCTAATCATGGTTGTAGGTAAAATATGAAGATAACATCCTGGTTCTGTAGGTTGTTTAGACTTCTGTTTAGTTGGAGCTAAAATGTCTGACCAGCGTGTTGTGTGTTTCTTACAGAAACTTCAGAGTCTGCTTAATGCATATGGTTCTTTCTCAGGGGGCACAGTCCATTAAGGCACTACATCCTGAAGGACAGGGTAAACAAGAGATCCTTCATTTTTAGAGGGCAGGTTCTTTATATTGCTCAGTGTCTCCAGGGAACCTGAATAGCCTTTCATTTGGTTAAAGACTGGCATACTGAAATGCAGCATCTCCAAACCAGCCTCTAGAGAAGGGGGGCAAAATCTTTGGTTGTCGTATGCAGAACTGAGAATGCTATTGGCGCTACTGGCATTAAACAAGAAAAATGGGAAGAGAAGAGAGAGTGAATGGCAGACACAATTCCATACCTGTCAGCCTTCAAATGGTCTTCACATTTCTATTGATTATTTGATTGTAGGGAACTTTTACCTCCTTTCTGCAGCATCCATTTGCTCTGGAAAATGTAGAACCTCAAGCTAAGGAGTGACAAGAGGATGGAGGAGTAGACAAGTGAGGCGGTTCTGTGAGAGGAGTGGGCAGGATAGCAGCACTCTGAACGGGGCAGCTGTACTACTTGTTCATCTACATCATTTCCCATCCTTTCTAAGAAGCTTTGCAATGTGCTCTGATGAAATGAGAGAATATAGATCTCCTTGCAGTCCAGCAATACTGTCTTACAGCTTTGTGTTTATCCATCTATGTATAAATACTATTCTAATATAAATATCAAAAGTCTTTACAATTTATATTGCTTTTTTTCTTTTCATTATTCAGCTACATTTCCGAGTACCTAGCAATATGATAATACTCCAGAAATGCTAAGCACAGCTATGCTTTAGAATAATTGTTTATTCTTAAAACACTGAACAGAACAGTTAAGAAACAGAAAGAGACACATTTAGGTCCTAGGAACCAGAGGCATTTAATTAATTGAATATACAAAGAAATAAAGTGTAATGAAGTTTGTAATTAAATGGTTCTCAAATTAACTATTTAACTTACAGCTAATGGGCCACATTTTGCTTCTAGTTGTCTAAGTACGAAACTGGATTACATTGACTTAAAGAAGTTACAAAACATTTACCTTGCTTTTATGAGTTTGGCTTTTTGTCATTGAAATAAGCCATTCTCTTAGCATTTCTGTTTTGTAAAGTGAAAAATTTGAATACAGTAATGATAAACTTTTGTAGTTCTGCTATGTACCTCCAAAATTAATTACATCTGTTTTCAATCTGCTGACAAATGAACTGAATATTAATGTAGTACGGAACTGTAAAATTTATCTCAGAACCATATTGTCCTGATTATGCAGGAAGTTCAGTTTACATCCACGTATACAGATGTAGATCTTGAGAATGATGGACCATATGAATTGACAACATATCTTTATTTAATTCTATGTGTTTGGTCCTAAAACCTTGAATTAGATGAAATAACTATTGATAAAAATTGTTCCCTTTGTGGCGTTCTTGCCATAGAAGATTCATCCACTTTTACTGCACTTTTGCAGCCTTATATTTACAGTATTTTTAAATTTTGCAGAAAACTATAGACCATGTCAATCATAAATGATTTTTTTTTCCCCTTTTTGGACACATAATTACTATTGTATATCATGACATGGTTCTGGATGACCTTCCAAAAATATGTCTAGAGTCGGGTAAGATAAAAAGTTGAAATAACAATTGTTTAGTTCAATATTTCATGTAATAAAGCATTTTATTCTCATGATTTCAACAGTATATCTGATTTTGTGAACATTAGATTATCAACACCTTCTGGTAATTTTGTGCCAATACTGTGGCAAAAAAATTATATTCTTATTTGGGAAAGGGGACAATGTGCGAAATTGCTGTTGTCAGAGACATCATATCAACTTTATTCATAAATACTTTTAAATAAAAGTATTGAGTTAGATTCTTAAAATAAAACTTGAAAGGTGACAATCTAGTACAGTTTTCTCATTTCTGAAAACAGATTTTAATTACCAAGTAGATTATTATTTTAACCATCTGTATTTTTTTACCATCTGTATTTTTAAAAAAGAAATATATATATATGTGTGTATATGTATGGAAGTGTGTGTATACATATATAAGTATGCATATATATACGTGTATATGTATTCATGCACTTATATTTATCTACATCTCTTTAATTAACATTGTCTTTACTGTGATGTAAGAATATTTCCTTGTGTGTTTCGAAAGGTTTTAGGCCTGGAATGAAGCAAATTTTTTCATATAGCACATGAAGCATATAAATGCTATATCTGCAGTCACCGAAAAGTCACTCCAGTCCTACAAGACTTCAGTTGTCCAGTGTAGTAATATAAGTGTTGATTTGGGGTTGCTAGGAAGAAAAGTTCAGGCCCAAATCCAGTTTGCAACTGGCTGAATATAGACAGAGGGGCATTAATATTCCTTAAAACTCTATCTTTTACATTTCAAATGGTATCACATAACAGGAGTGGCCTGAATTTAACTTTGCTGTAACTTCATTACAATAGCAATTAGTTTATCCAGTCAAATGGGTAAATGAACAGATACCAAATGTATTTATGAAAATGAAAACAATTCTTACAAAGCTCTCACTATTAGATATGTGAATTTAGTTTTAAAATAATAAATTCATAACTGTATTTAATTATACAGTAATTATTACATGATAAAGATTTGTTCTCTTTCTAAATGCTGAACTTAGGCGAACTATTCAGTTTTTTAGTCACAATTACAATAAGTCTGGTAGTCCCAATGGCGGTTGCTTTCTGCTAAAATTTAAGCAGAGTTGTTCACAGTATTCATACACTTCAGCTAAGATACAGTTTTATCATTGTAAATTTTATTTTAAAATTTAGAAAATTAAACATTTTAAATAGATTTTCAGGTCGGCAGTTTATTAAGTTGAATCAATTATGTCATTACTTTATCTAAAATTCGTTGGTCATCCAATTTTAAATAGTTTTTACATAGTTTTTTTAAGTCTTTAATAGAACTATTTTTAAGTGATATGATGATGTGGTTACAAGAATTTATGCATAGTTACACACAGCAATGCACATTCTGTTAGATTTTATCTGATAATTTATAGCAAACCCAAATGTATAGGTTACAGTATGTTTCACGTTAAGATCAAAATTGAAGAATATGTACATTTTCCTGTTTTCAGAATTATAAGAAAAGCCTATGTTAAGATCAAAGAACTTGAACCATATACTTTCAAAGAATGAATATTCTGCTGAATCATTTCTTCTCAAGTATAAATATCTTCCTTTAGTGATGATGAAAAGTGCATCAAAGGAAAAATTGGCTAATCAGTATATTTGATGTTTTTGAAGTGAATGAAAATTCTCCCATTGATTTTATTTTTTGAAAGTATGAAATGTCTTTATAGTTTGTTTTATGTTTTTGTCTCTTCCTGTTAGAGACTGTTTATTAGCTTACCCTGTATAGGGAAAATACCTGCTGCAAAAGTGTTTCAAATCTCAATTGGTTATAACATCTCTACCAGTTATAACTTTGGCTGTTTCTAAAGGTTGTTTTCTTTCTTCAGTGATAAAATTATGCTTAGTCTTTTAAGGGTGGAAATTTTTAGTTTATTTCCATCCAAAGATAGCATGCAATGTAGTCAATACTGGTTAAGGAAATGATTTAAAAATACTATATATTGATGAGTTCATGAAGGCTATAACATTAATGTTTAAAAACATTCTGACTCTTTAAAGCGGAGTTAGCAGTTACACATTTTCTATTTCAATTTTCTGTTTACTTGTCTTATTCTTTTTTCCTGAACATTACTGAATCAAACTGCTTGCCTTTGTTTTGAAGCCTGCTTTTTATTTAAGTACGGAGCCCAATTGTCTGTAGAGGGATCTCAGCTATTGTTCTTAAACGTGTATATTTTCTGTTAAAGAAAAATATTGTACTCTTTTAGATAGCTGTTGATTTTCTAAGCAGAATCACATGGTCAACATTTCTCCCCTCCTTCTCTCTCAATTCTTCCACTGTGAGGCAGTGAAAAGGCTTAATAAGTGTGTGCTTTTGGAGCTCTGATAGCTGGAGTAAGACATTAAGCAGTGGTCCTCATCAATGGCAAAGGAAATTATGTTTTTCGTATGGATTTATTTATTTTTTTTAATTTTATCTATAGGATCATTACTATAAATCTGTAACATGAATACATACATGCATAAATATATAAATATGCATGTAGGTATGTCTGGGGCACCAGACAGTGCAGAATGAAGCTTTTTTTTTTTATTGTAGTTGACTTTTTTAAATGCACCTTGTCTCAAAAAGAGGAACTGTCTTATAAGTAGGCAATGCTTATATAATGAAGCTTTTCAGCAGAGTAATTTAAGTGGTAAAATGAACTCCTTATTGACAACTTCTGATCGGGTCTGAAATGCTTCTTTTTACCTTTTTGGCATGGCAGGTAATAGCTACCAACAAGTAAGTGGCAAAGTACCATAAAATCATGTTGTACAGTATAATCTATTAGGTTTATTGTGCAATATATTACTTAATAAGTTTTAAATGTTAGAAGACGACTAATGCTTATTATACTAACTTGTACATCAACTCTTCCTTAACAATTTTTTTTCCTAAAGAATAAGAAGTTGCTACTTTTTTGAGAGAAGTTGTTTCTATAAATATGAAAAGTAGTTAAAATAATTATTCTAAATTCACCAATTTTTAGAAATATCATTGAATGTATTTATAATGGTTAATAATTTGTCATCCATAAGTAATTTTATACAATGACTGTGTTCTATAGTTTTCAGTATATATTATATACTGAATGTTATTTGCAATTAAATATTTCTTAAGAATTCTTGAATTACTAAGAAGTTTTTGTTAGATTGGTAGGATCAGAGGTTTAATTATGGAGGGAAAAAAAGCATCCTCTCATCGTTTTGTCTCCATAAATCAGATTTATTTTTTAAATGTTAAAATATGTATTAATTTTACCTTATTTGCTTCTTGAATGTTTGAGAATTATTTACTGTTCTATGTAATCATCTATGGTGAAGTATCAAAATTTCCCAGCTTTTGCTTTATCAGTACTATGTAATTTCAATTTACAGTTACATAGTGAAACAATATTTCTTTTATGTTTGTCTTATACTAGTTACCCTTATCTCCTGCTCTGTGTGTTGATGTAAGGCCTCAAAAATGTTCATTTAATCATTAAAGCTCGATGTCACTTCACAACCCTAACGGAAAGACAATTTAACACAGCAATGGCGACAAAAGTTCAAAGGTAGATTTTTATTCTCTAACTACTTCCACACGTGAATAATTTGACTGATGTGAGTAGTCTCATCAGATTCAGTCAGAATTTCTTGTGTAATATACTTTTATGTTTGGAGAAAAGGAATTCAAATATATGTTTGATACGTACAGGCTTAAGTCAGTCCTTAGTCTCAGTTCTGGTTTGCTTGATGGAGGAGCAAGAGTTTCTGAACATATTTAAATAGGAACTTTCTGGTTTTATTCATGTAGACAATATGCAACTAGGTGTGTGCATTACAGAGCATTTTCATATACTCAGAAAGGCCTGAGAACCTTGAAATCTAATACTAGTTCAATTTCTGAAATGCTTACTTTTTGTTTTCCTGTATTTTGTTTTTAATTGACTGTTACTGACTTGAAAAGGTAATTCATAATAATGTTTAAGCCTAATGACAGAAAGGTAATATTCATATTAATGAATATTTTTATTTATTCAGAGATTTGAACTGTAAAGCCGTATATAGAAATAAGTAGTTATAGGTTCTGAGTTTCTTCGTTTTGTCTTGTCTTCTAAAAAAGTTTTGTTTGGTTGGTTGTTTTTTTTTATTCGAACAGGAATTACAGGATTTGAATGAAATATAAAGGTGTTAAATAGCTGTCATCCAAAGGCTTCAATAAGAATTGTTGTTATTATTATTGTTGTTGTCATTGAACTCTGAAAAATCAGGTCATGTTTATTTTTGGGACTCACTGGGTTTTTAGGAGGTGGATGAACAATGGCTAAGAGACCTTGTACCTCTCCATATGACAACTAGCTAAATGACCACAGTGATTAAATAGGAGCCCTTTTTAGTGGATTTGTGTTTTGGGAATATTGTCAATTTATATTTATCTCTGCACTTTAAATATCTGAAAGATAATTGTTGTCAAAATTATTTCTTGATACTGAGAAGAAAGTAGCTATTTGCAGGGCAGAGACTCTGAAAGCAAGGATTGTTGTTACCAGAAGTGAAAATGATGATTTTATTTTCATTGTCGAATTGTAGAGATGCAAAAGTAAAAACATACAGAACATAGTGTACTGAATACCTAAAACATTACAAAATCTTTAACTTGTAAGCATCCTTTTTAGATATTTACAAACGTTTAACCCTCAATATGACATTCTTACATATAAAGGAGGTTTTAGCTATAGTTAGGGCAACACAGTCAGAAGAGAGGCAGGTATTTTGGTCTATCTTATTTTATATAATGTTAGAAAAATCCTTTTGGTTGGCTTAATTTATTTTTTTTCTGTTACACAGGAATCAAAATTCTTCATGTCAAAGTTGGAAATTATGGTGTCACAAAATGTCTCAGTGCCTGGACAAATAATTATTCAGCAGCAGCATTAAAATTGCTACAGCAAACTGAAATTTGAAATTAAGATATGATGTTCTGTGACCATGGGAGATGTTTGTGCGAGTGCTTTGTTGACAACTAATTGATAATTATGGCTTGTATTCTTCTAACACCTTTCTTCCCAAAGGATCCTAAAGTGCCTTACAAAATTAGGGCCTGTTCCTGCCCTGATTGAAGTCAATGGGAGCACTGCCAATGGGAACAGCACTGGGCACTTAAGAAGCTAATAAAAGCTGCATTCAAACATCACTTCTGCCACTGAAATGTGTAACTGTTCAACTTACACAGCAATACTCCCCAGTGGTTTGAGACAGGAAGTGAATATTATCATATACAGATTGCAAATTTTAAAAAGAAAATACATTTTTAAAGGGATACATTGTCCAAATAGTAGTGTTAATAGCCCAGCTTTTGGTTAAGATTTCTGTTTGCGACTTCATCCAGGCTCATTTTTGTATTTTTTTCAAAAGATTTGACCATTACTTCCAGTATTTCTAATGACTGATAGCACTTTCATTAAACATATGGTGTATACACATGTTTTGGAGCTCTGATTTGCATTTTTTGTGCAATAATATAATTTCAGAAAAAATACAACATGGAAATACAAGAAATTTTCTATATTTATTCTATTGTTTTGCTGATTATTTTTTAATTTCTGCCTGAGGAAAGCTTGATATTACAATCAGTATTTGGCATATATTTCCATACTCTTTCATTTTACATATTTAGCTGATTGCTGTGATACGTCAAGGACACGATTTGATATTTGTATACCTGAGATGCCAGTTGGAAGCAAGCCTTTTACCATGTATTCTGATATTTTTGTTTATTTTTAATATAGGGCTTTTTGTATAAAATTTGTCAACTACAAGAACACTAAGTGGCATGAATTGATGCAAAAAAAAAAAAAAAAGGGAACTATCATATATTGTAATACTACGAAAAGGCCTGAATTGTTTTTTATTCAGCATTTTTTCTCAACCATTCATATTGATGAATGAGGAAATAATTAAATTATTTAACATTTTAAAAATTATTAAAATTTAACAAATGAAACAGGAAAACCTTCAAGACACCATAGAAAGTTCCTTAGCTGTTAGACTGTTTTATTTGACTCTAGTTAGATGCTTTAAGAGGGGACTGAAAAATAAACGGTTCCAATAGTAGACTAACCATCACAACAACATATGTAGTGGAATATGCAGCAACTGAAGTGTTTGAATCAGATGGTGTATACATGCTGTATATTCAAAAAGAAGTTTGAGATTACAGGGCTAGATAAATTCAACACTAGTCTTACTGAATCCTTCCAGTCTTATTGAATAAAAGTTTATTAAATCCTCTGGCAAAATCACAGAAGTTGCAGCTTTGCATTTTTGATATGTCCAAGCTGAAAATACTCTGTATAGTTAATTGAAAAACGAAAAACTGATGTAATCCCAATTTTTAAAGATTGTTCTCTTTTTCATGCTGTACCTCGATAAAATATTTACTGTGTAATTGAATTCCCTTTGCCATCCCAGAACAAAAGGTTAAGAAGGTAGTTCGTAGAAGGGGTTGTCAGAGAAATCACAGCATATTGTATGCATATGTTGTATAGATGTGGCTTTCAAGTAGTTTTGAATGTGTTAGAGGAAGGCACTCTGTTAGAACTTAATTTATCAGTAAATCTAAATGTCTCCATCTACTAGAAACACAGTATTTCACAGCTTTTTATAACAATAAAAACCAGGAAATATACAAATTACTAAGTCTATTCTGGATGGACAAATGCCATGTTTTCTTACCTATGTTTCTGGCTAGAAAACTCACATGTTCTCCAATAATAATTTGACATAAGTAAAAATAATTTGATGTAACTGTTCCAGAAAGCTACAGGCAGATATGGAAAACAGTCACTGAAGTTAACAGCCAATTCTTTTAATTTTCTTTCATAAGTTTTTTTCAATAAAAGTATTATATTTTTTATACTTTTAATTAAGCCATTACTATGTCATAAACACATTTTATAGGTTATAATATAATAAAAGACATATTAAGGTTGATATTGCACTGCCTCTTTTACACACACATAAAAAAGCAAGAAAGAAGTAAATATGCATGTGCTGTTGACAGGCCGGGAGGAATTTAGCACTTCAGTCAAAAATAGGATTAGATTTTATCGTTAGGATAGGATTAATGTGTGATCTCATGGTCACTTAATAGGTTTCCTATTAGATCTTCCCTAAGGCCAGTTTTTGCAGTCCTTAATCAGGCAAAACGCCCAAAGAAATCAGTGCACTTTTGCTTAGCAAAGAAATTTTCAATCTCTTCTTTAGACTTCAAATTATTTAATCCATACACAATTATATAGTAATAAAGGGCTAAATGACAGTTACTCAAAAAAATTAAGGTGAAGTCTTATGCCTTGAAGGATCTGGGCCTAAATGACTAATGCAATACTAAGATCATATATCCATCTTGTATCAGAAATAAATTAGCTATTGTCAAATTCTGCATTCTTTGCTAATTTCCATCTAGCTCAGCAAAGCATTGTAGGATCCAAACTTTAAAATCTTTTGTTTTGTATTGCTTCACCAATAAATATTTTGTAAGACTTTACTGGGTACTACAATACTTTTTTTCTTTTCATTAATTTTCATTAAACATGTTTTTATTGGCATATCTGTAACAATTATAGGTAATATGAACTTTGTATTAGAAAGTGAGGTGAAAATAGCATTTTTTTTTAACATGCTCAATATAAAAAAAACGCACCTTTTTCCTGACAAAGTACTATTTTTCAAATGTATTTTAGAATTTCTTAAATAAAAATATTCCTGACAAACAAAACATGACTTTGCCTAAAATAAAAACAAAACCAAACATTCACCATCTAGTTTTATATTGAACTAAAACCTTTTTCAAAAGGGAATACTGCTTAATATTTGTATACATTTCACCAATCTTGCCCCCCAAAACACCCAACAAAACCTGTCAGTAAATGTGGTTGATTTAAACTGCTGGAAACAGTTGCTTTCAGCTATCTTACAGAATATATCACTTTATACTCTTAAGTTTAATATACCATAGTAATTAAGAGTATAAAATACACATTTTCATACACAGTCATCTCATAATTGCAAACTATAACAACAGATTGTTACCAATGCATTATGTTGTTTAGGTTTCAAAATATTTTAATTAATTAATATTTAAATAATCCTTTAAGATTTATTTTAATATATCTTTAAAAAGCCATACTCAAAAAAACTGAGGTCAAGCAATGTTTTTTCCACAGAATGGTTTTAAATGTGTTATTGTCAAATAGAGTTATAAGTTCAGTTCTATAATAAAATTAACACTTTTAATAGTTAATATATTGCTGATATTTAGACTTGCAGGCTCTGAACCGTATGAGTAATTTTACTTTCATACATTAAATAATATCACCAAGAGCTACTTATGGGAGTAAAATTCTTCATATGTCTAAGCATTTGCAGGACTGAGCCTTCAGATTCTGATTGTTTGATCAAATGGAAAAAAGCTACTGCAGATTCAGTGGAGCTTTTGACCTCATAAAATTGGTTCATATATTTTTGTCTGACAGTTTGTACATGGTCCTTCAATGAACAGTAAAGAAAGCAAATATCAAATAATATTAATACCTCAGAAATGCAGTGAGATACTTAACAGAATAATCCAAAGACTGTCTTTAGTTTTATAATATTTATATTTGTGGTGTTAAACATTAAGCATCAAGAACAATAGAGAACATCATATATACATAACTTTAGAAATGCATATATTTCTTTGTATAATTTTCATACTCATTTATACAGCATCATACGTGTACATGAGATCTATGTATGCTCATATATGTAAATAAAAGTCTCATGTACTTTATAGAACATTAGAGCTAAATTATGCAGAAAAGTGCCACCATAATGTATCTGACAATTTCATTGAATTCTGTTACAATATTAGTTTATTAAATGGTGTCAGATAATTTTCATTGTTACTAGTATATTTCTGGGGAAAAAAGAAAGCTGGAATATGTAATGAAGACTCTTTTCATTCTGACAGAGAAGTACTATTCCTGTGGTGCTTAGGCATTTCACAAGAGAAGAGTTTTTTGCAATATGATGCCTCCTGAGGTGCAGCGAGGTATGAAGCGATATGAGAGGTAGACGGAACTGAAGAATGTCATATGAGGAAACACTGCATCATAGGAAACATTCACAAGGGGAAGACAGCTGTTGTTATGAACTATTAAAGCCAGCAGCAGGGTGTTCTTTTCTTTCAAGGTTTTAGAAGCCTGAGATGGCATTTCCTTCTGTCTTCTTCCCTTTGCTGTCTGTCCTCCTCCCTCTCAAAGGAGTTCTGTGATGTCAGGCAGCTTTCATCGTGGCATGCACTGTATCATGAGAGTTCTGCCTTTCATTGCCCTCTCTTTTGCCCTGCAGTTAAGGATTATCCGGGACTGGGCATCAGAGTGCCAAAGAAAAATTCTCATGCTTAAAAAATCACTGCGGGTATGACTAAATAGAAATGACAAGCAGACAAGCTGAAAACCTACTGAAATGGCTGAAAATATATATTGTTTGGAGGGAGATGCATTTATAATTGTATGCTTATGTCTATGGAAGCAACATAAGAGATATCCTCAGCTTAGTACAATTATAACATTATTAAGTTTAGACACAGTGGCCTCTGATCTTCAAGGACAGAGTGGGGGGTGGGGATGAGAAAGGGTAAAAGCAAAGTAGCAATAACATTGACTGTTCTTATTAGACCAAATATGAGTCCTAAGTTACATACACATAACTCCCTTAACTTTAGTAGGCTTGTTTTGCTGAAATCAAACTATATGTGTGATTAGCTGTCAGTATGCTTTAATTTTTGTATACATATACATATACAAAAAATACAAGCATAGATTTCCACGCTGTGTTTTTTTACAGGATTGCAACAAAATAGCGGCCTAAAACTTTCGTGCTAAAAAAACTTGATAGCTGTAACATCCAGGTTGTATAATCTACAGATGATTCATATAATGCTTTCCTGTGAAGATTAGTATACAAATTGTGGCCTTGAGTTCTCCACATGCCTTATACTGATGAACTCCGTTGACGTTTCTGTCTGGCAGTTACTCTTGGTTTAGATCAGACTAAGTGAAAGGACGTGTAAAGGATGTGTCCAGAGTGCATTAGTCTGCTGCTTGAGGTGAAGCACTTCACAGTAACGAAGAATACCTCTAAATTAGATTTATGTTCTAGATCTGTGAAACCTAATTTAGGCTATTGTCACTTACTTAGCATACAACATGGTTCAAAAGCAACTGACATAAAGGTCACATACAGCAGACATAAAAATTCATAGCATTGTGTTACATTGTGACAGGCTCTTTTTCAGAGCAGTTACGTATAATTGAGAATGACAAATAAAATGCAAAAACCCCAAACCGACAGCCATATAATAATAATGCCAGTGGGACTAATATTTTCTCAGGGATTTACCTGATTGAAGCATTTGACAATATTTAAACAGCAGAGATGTTTTTTCACCGTACTGCTTTCATTTCTGCAAATTCTTCAGAAAACAGTATCTGAATTAATCTAGACATCATGTAGAGGGAATACAAGTATTCTTAGTTGTATTTTTTTTTTTTTTCAAATACTGTTTCAATACCAAATTTGAAGATGCAGAGCTATATTACCCTGAAAAAATAATGTCAAGGGGGTTTTGAGTTTTTCATTACACTAGGGCCAGAAGTGTCTTTTATGAAGAACATTTTTTCTATTTATTTATTTTTAATTTAAATGCATTTTATTAAGATATCGTAATACCAAATGTTAAAATAATACTGTGATTACCTGCATTTAAAGACACAATATAAGATCTTCAGCAAAGCAATAATCTGATAATTGCTAATTAAGGATCTTTATTTTGTAGAAGAATGCTCTAAGATAACTGTTTCAATAGCTTTGTTCTCTTGACATTATTACACAGTGTTTCTATTGCTTTCACACGTTTGTTAGTATCTGCCAAGCAGAATCAAATTTAGCCTGAAGCCTGGAGGAAGATAGAAGGAAAATATGTTATGTATGTAGATGATAATCTGGAGGAAAAAGAAAATGTGTTGAGGATTTTATGCTCTTATTTTTGGTTGCACAACCTATGTGCCAAATTTTGCATATACCCATTATGGAAAATTGCAGATGTCAAAGTTTACATCAACAGAAAAAAGTTGTATATGAAAAATTACACCCAGATTTTTGTATCCACATTTTAATATTGCACATACAGCAGGTTATGTAGGAAAATTGACCCGACTAACAGGAAAAGTTCAGAGCAGTTGGAAAATCTGGTATTAAAATTCTGATCATTACCAGGAAGTGCTAACAGTGTGCTGAAAAATACTTATCCACATATTTTCTGACATTAATAGAACATCATCTTCACTACACCTTGCTGTGATACTTTTGGTTAGTATAAAGCTTTCCATCTCTAAGAATTCTATATATATTACAAATTATTTCTAATTGTATCACCCCTCCAAACTCTTAATTATCACTAAATTGGAAATGTTTTATTTTTCAGTTATCATTTTATTTACTTTATTTATAGGCATATACTTAAGTAGTTCTAATTAAGCTCAATACTTTACAGTTGGTTGACATGATATCATATGTACTTGTTGAATTTTCTTTTTTTCTGTGTTAGTCAGGCCAGCTGCGTTGCATGGACATACAAATGGTCTATTGTTTTGAATAGGGTTCTTAAAATGTACCGAGTGTACCAAGCAAAGATGTACTTTCTCTCTTAGATGTGTCCTAACACGTTCTTACTCAGTCTCTTTACAAGTCAACCATTGCAAAATGAAAAGAAAATCTGATCTTATTAAAATTATCAGACCTATGTTGAGTCAGGTTTTCCCAACCTGTTCTAAGTAGTGGTACTATGGGCAATATATAGCTAGAAATGACACTGGTCTGAAGCAAAAGTGGAGTGTGGATTCTTATTATATTCTATAAGACTTAGATACTGTAAGTTGTATGTATTTTTGTGATTACAGATTATATTTTGTGATAATATTTCATTGTAAGTGAGAAATGCACTTCATATTAATTTCAGGGTAAATTCTTTATTTTGATCATTGTGATGTGACCAGAATCACAGATCCAAAAAATACTTTATTTGAAGCCTTTGCAAGGTTATTCACTACTCAATGTGGATATTATCTAACCTTAATGCATGAGTTCACTTCTTATTTTAAATCTATATTAGTTCAGTACGTAAAGTCATATTAAGAAGAATAGGCTGTGCTCAGTAGATCCATTCTGCAAACAAAATTATTTCCTTAATGAAACCTAAATCTTTAACCTTAAACTAAAGGCATGAAGACATCTTAAATTTCTTTTAGAAGAATGGTGAAGTTCCTCTTTTTAATTGTTATTTCTTTTGTTCAAAGCACAGAACAACACATAAATGCTGAATATTAATAAAGACAACATTCTTGGAGACTTTAGGGGTGTAACAACTTTGAATCACTCTAAGTGATACACACCAAAATTTTAAGGTGTTTTTTTATTCAGTAACAAAGCTGCTTCAGTCAAAAGATGGGAAAAGATTTTCTTTTTCAGTTTTTAAATTTTCAGCCAAGGAAACACTTGTGGAAGTCACAATCTGTCTTTCACATAGTGGCCAGTATATCGGGAATTATTTTTGCTAAGAATCAAGTATATTAAAATCTGGGCAACAGACTTATTCTTGTCCTGCAGTCTGTACATTAAAAGTGTTCTCAACAAAATAGTATCCAAAGGAATCATCAGCACTGACATATACGCAGTAAAATGCCTTCCCTGATGTGTGAGATGTATTAAACTTGTGAAGACTGGTGCTCCCGTGCATCTGTTGAAGTAACTAGCTGTCAGTCACTATGGAGATTGGAGAAGAAAAAGCCCCCTGTTGATACAACTCCTCCTGTCTTTCTCCCACACATGAACACACATACATGCATATACCCATATTCCCACAAACAAAAAATCCCACAAACCAACTTTTTAAAAAATCTTTATAACTCTGGGCACTGACATGTGGAAGGATTGCTAAAACTCTGAAATTATTAGAGGAAAAACCTATTCTGAATATTTTTAACTATATTAGAATTTCATCTTTCGTGAGTGGTGGCATAAATTGGATATTTAAAATATATGGAACTATTTTAAAATGTGTATAATAATCAGAAAAATTTTAAATGAACTTTTGATAATTCTGTTATTATACTTTTTATGCCACTGTGCTTCAGTGCCTAACAGGCATTTAAGCTACCTCATACAAAATGATATCTTAAAGTATTCATGGTCTTGCTTGAGACAATTCTGTGGTCAGTAAAGGAACATAGTGAGACATTCTAACTTTAATACAATGTGAATATTTTGCGATAGGTTCTTAGATCAAATTTCAGAATGCTGATATTTAACATGTACCCCTATGTAACCTGCTGAGCCATTTACACTTCTATTGATGGTTTTATCTAAAACCAAAACCCTTTAATCAGTGGCATCAATTTACTTTCCAGAGCACTTAATTACCTAATGTTCAAAACACACATAAATTGAATAGTAATTTAGGAATTTCATTATCTTAAAAGTATTGATAAATTGAATTAAAAAAAAAAAGAAAAGACTGGCTGGCCTGGATTTACAATAAAAAAGGTAAATATAGCAAACTCAGAGAAATGTAAGTAGCAAGGCAATATGTCAGGGAATATTGCAAAGTTAAACTTACTGCGGGAGTAGAAGAATCTGTTAAGTTATAGTAGCAATTTTTAGTGGAAAAGTTTGTGATGAAAAGAGGAAACAGGATCTTACGATTAAGAAAAATATTCTGATTAAAACCATTCTGAAATACTAAAATGATCTGTAGTAGTAGATAGGGTGCATTTGCATTAGTCTATGTGTGGCCCATTGAGCGAGAGACTTTGATCTAACAACCTGATGTGAATATTGCATATATTCTAGTAATTTTGTGCTTAATAGAAGAAGTGTGATGATCAGAATCAGAGAAACCTCATTATTTTCTAAACAGGGTAGGTGATACATTGGAAATATTATTCTAGAGAAGAAGAATACGGAATTACTTTGCAGTGAGCAGTGACTGGGAAAGATGAATTTAGTTACACCTTATTGACCTCTAATTCTTATGATTTTATGTTCCTTTTCAGTGTAATGGAAAATTGCCTACTGAAAACTGTGGGGTTCAGTATTTTAGACTCAGTTGGATAACTTGTATATAATATTCCCTAGTATTACAGCATTGCACTTTAGACCAAATTCTGTTTTCTTCATTTATCTCAGAATCCTCCCATCCATATAATTCTTAGACACTATTTCCATCTCAAAACTAGTAAAAAGTTGATTTTTTCTTTTATTTTTTTTGTCATTTGTTTTGTTTTGTTTTTTAATTCTTTTACTCACACAAGGTTTAGTCTCACCAACTAATTTCAAGCAACTTGCATAAATGTCTAAATTCTAAGGCTTGTTCTTCATGTCATCTGGCAGATAGAAAGTGGAGAGTTGCTAGATTCTGTGATCTTCCAGGGAATTAATCTCAATCATTCTCCAATCTGCCTCTTTGAGGATGAATGCACAGCAGAGATGCAGGATGAATCAAATATTGTTTGCCTCAGTAATGCATGAAATTTTAAAAATTCAGAATTATCTAACTGAAAGTGGGAGCTGAATGTAAGTTGTGTCAGGCTATCTGCTGGTACTACTGTTTTACTGAATTTTTTAGCCTTCTCATTTCTTACAAATGTAATTACCGGGAAATGGGTCTTTTTATGCAAGAAATACTTATGTCAAGAATGAACCATTTTCCTAAGAAATATGGCTATTGCAAAAAAGGTCATTTTGAAAGTACAGTTTTCAAGAAAAGGGCTTTCTCACACGAGAGGTACAGATACTAGAAAAGTACATTAATATTCTTCCAATTTTATTAAATACTTGAAGTTTTACTTATGTTAAATGTAGTTTGATATCAAATGTCATCAGTTTCCGTTATGACTTTGATGCCCTTCCTTGATACAAGAAAGATATAGAATATGCTTGACAGATCCTTCCCACAGAAATTAGAAGCTAAGGCACTGTGAAAAATGTCACCTCTGCACCTAAATATTATATTCAAAGAAAAATAATTGAATACATTAAGAAAAAGAAAAGTTTGTTAACACTATATGTCAGCTGACTGCACTGGGGGTCTTTCACAAACTTTTAAATCTGGTCAAGGAGGAGAATGACACACGTGCTATCATTTCTTTTCCTGCAGTGGCTAACATCATGACCATGAACAAGAGAATACATCCATAACTATCATGCTACTTTTATCTGGGGTGTGTGCGATACCAATCACCAGAAACAATAGCCCTGCTGCTACAAAGCTGCTAAAGCAGAAAAAAGGTTTTGAGTGGATAAGATACTTTTTTTCTGACCCAACAGTCACATTTACTACAAGTATTTAGTTTTGTATGGATCACCGTCTCTTTTGTAAGAATAGGGGTGTGTTTTCAGAAGTGCTTAGTTTCTTTTTTGGTTGATCTTTGTCCAAGTATTTCATACATGACTTTGTGTCATGACTTGATTCATCATTTATTGACATCTGTATAAATCAGGAATAGCTACTGCGAAGAATTACAGTGGCGGAAACACACAGTTCTCTAGGAGAGAAGAATTAGACTGTATCTCTCTTAGTTCATCATGCCATAATGAAATGCTGAACCAAATAGTAACTTCTATTATTAGAATAACTTCGACTATTCTAACATATTTCTAATAGTTACTTCTAGTGAATTCTATTATTATAACAGTAACTTCTAAACCCCATGCTTTTCACACTGTTCCCTAAACTTCCTGTTATTTTCTAATACAACTTAGTGTTTCAATAATAAAAAAACAAAACAAAACAAAACAAAAAACCCAACAAACCAAACAACTCATTTCAATTCACCTTTAAACATTTTCCTGATAAAGTACCACAATGTCCCTCCTCAGGAACAAGTACATGTACTGGTGAAATATATCTTCAGAAAGATGGTGATTTACACTGAGATGATTTAAAAATAGTTAATTTAGGTGTTCTGAATAGAAGTTTGTATTTTTAAGGACTTATTTTCCCAGATTCAGAATAAAATAAAATAGAACAGAACTTTTCAGTTGGAAGGGACCTACAGTGATCATCCAATGCAACTGCCTGACCACTTCCAGGCTGACTAAAAGTTAAATCATGTTCTTAAGGGCATTGCCCAAATTCCTCTTAAATGCTGACAGGCTTGGGGCATCAATCATCTCTTTAGGAAGCCTGTTCTAGTGTTTGACGACTCTCTCTGTAAAGAAATGCTTGCTAATGGCAAGTCTAATGTCAAGAAACATCTCTTAACATAGCTGTTAACATAATCTATCATGTGATTTTCATTTTCTTCTTAATTTCCTAAGTTCCATTAAATGACAACTTAAATTCAATTGTTGTTGATATGAATTCTGGTTTGCTTTTGGTTTTATTCCATCGATCTCATTTGGCTAAAAATAAGAAACTAAGTCATACTTCTGGAATTTACTAGGAGTAATAGTACTGAATTAGGTAAAAAATAAGAATTTCCAAGAATAAGAAAGAATACATTGGGTGCAGTACCAAGGGCTGTTCTTACATCTCACATAAAATATTTTATATGTCAAACAAAAACAAAATATTACTTCAAGGTCTACTGACCTACCTACATTTGTATCATTAACATGAACCTAAAAGGTAGTTACATCCCAAAAGACCTAGCTATCTATATTAGGCTTAACCAAAATCTACATTAGGCTTATGTGCCATAGTTAATGATGAGATGCAACAATAAGGCTGGAAACAAATCAAATTGTAGTTATTTAGCAAAGAAAGATCAAGCAGAGTAATATTCACTTTAACAAACATTGTAAGTAGAGGTTAAAACTACCTCAAAAAATAACTGCATCTCTAATTACAATGCACTTTTTCTTTTGCAATCTTCTTCAGAAAGCTACATTCCACATTACATGGTCTTCCTTAGGCTTAGATAACAGTAAAATTACAAAAACTTCATCTGATCCTAAAACATTATATTATCTTTAACTCAGTGGTACCCAATGGACAATATGGTGGGGAAAAAAAAAACAACTGTTAACCCATTCCCTACTTTTCTTTCAATCAATTTGTATGAGATTGCTAAACCAGCTAAAAGCTGTGAACCAAGCCGAACTGGGGAAAACCAAGCCAAGCTTACAAAGAAAATTATACTCTTATGGAAGAAAAAACAGATAGTAAGGGAAAATATATGGCGTATCCATTCTGAGGAAGAAAAATGAGATATTCAAAGGCATTTGAAGGTCTTCAGCATATTACGTATGTAGTCAAATGCTACTCAGTTAGTATTGTAAAATAGTTATTATTTTTATGTTTCTTTTTTTTTTAATTAAATCCAGGAGATTTTCCTTATTAGATAAGGTTAATAACTATCTTTCCATCATAAACTAGAGGATAGATGCTTTAAACTACAAGAAATTTGAGTCTGTGATATAGAAAACTCAGACACTGAAAGAAAAATGTGGTTTTCTGTTTTAGCAGCAATCTATTTTGTCTTTACAACTGAATTTTCCACAGGCTATATACAGAAAAATTAGTAACACCTGCAAACTCAAAATGGAACAGAATTTTAAGTAATGTGTGTATATACAAATATTTTATCCAGAAATCTCCTATAGAATATACTAGTAAAGTAAAATAATAACGTTAATAAGTCTAGTGTATATATTTTAGGCGAGTAGGACAAAGTCAATGGAAATATGAGCGAATAGGTTGCAGAAAGATTTAATTTATAGCTCTAGAAGATAATATCTAACATGTCTGGGAAGCCATTTAAGTAATTCCATTGGGGAGAAGAAAAAAGCAAACCTGTATTAACCTTCCTTGGGGAAAAATATTAAAGAGATGGATACATATGAGGAAATTGATTTAAAGATCCGTTTCATCCTCTGTGTCTGGGAGACAGGGTCCTCTGAGCGTACCACCATATCTGGCAAATTGACATAAGGCTGTATAGGACATGATGCCTTGCATATTCATAAGATTGTAGAGTGGCAATGTGTCTCTGTACAGTTCATATCTCTCATACAGTTCTATCTCATACTTAGAGATAGACAATCCTTACATCATAAATTGAGAAACATGACAAAAAGCAGAGGAAATTCTTTCTTCACTGTCTGCCAACTAATTATCAGTACAACAGAACTGCATCCTCATCTCACTTGAATCCCTAGGCATAGACCACACCGTTGTGTTAGGAGCTGTATATACCAATTGCTGCCCCAAACAGCTTGAAGGATAAATCAAGAGATGGAGGGCAGATAATACAATAAAAAACCACAAGATGAACAGTCGTTTTTATTTTACAATTTAGAAAAAAAATTATTTATAGGGGGCTTTGAAAGAGAAACACTATTAGCAGTGACAATAATCACAGGTTTCAGAACCTGTGAAACCTAAATTTAATTTAGGTAATAGTGTAATTCTAATCCTAATGCTATTGTTTGGGCTTCTCTGTGGAAAACAAACGAACAAACAAACCCCCTATATCCATTATTTACCTTTTTACACTGGCAAATGAAAATGCAAAAGGATAAGCAAGCATAGCTTAAAGCCAACAATGAGAAAACTCAGCAATCTTTAGTTAATCAGATTAATTCTAATTTACACAATTGTACAATTCAGGGTCTTGTTCGAGGAACTAAATAAGACTTTGGGACCATATATAGAATTAATTTTGTCCAATGAAAAGGGGCCTTTGGAAAGTCCTTCTTTGCCTAATCATTGCAGTCTTGCTTGTTTCTGTAAGTTTTAAAAAAAGAGTATATTAGAGCACTTTTGGATAGGTTGGAAAAGATATCTGTCATTTTCTTTTGCCTGTATTTGTGTGATAAATACATATTAACTCTGGTTCACAGCCATAAAAGGAAAAGTTTAGGAAAGAGCAACTGTAATTTAGCATAGAGAGAAAAATAAATAAATAAATGCATTATTTTATTGTCACATATTTCTTTCTGAGTCTACTTGGCAAATTTAGTCTCAGTGTTTTTATTTAAATCTGCAGTTTTTGTCAGGATAACTTTCATCAATAGACCACCCTCCAAAGAAGATGCAGATATTTTCTGTGCAGATGTTAAGGCTCATTAAAATTGTCAGTTACATAAATATCCTTGCTGCAATTGGTGGAAACACAGTAATGACCCTTATACATAGTTTTGTACTGGCTAAAACACAGCAATATGCAAGTTGCAATATCCGCTTGAAAGGTCAGATAAAAAATTGTGCAGTTAGCCTGCACTGAGCTCCATGTTAAGCCAAAAGGCAGCGATATATCCAAATGGACTTAAGAGTCACATAAGTGACTATATTCTAAAAAAATAATCAGTAAAAATAGTCCATTTCATACTAATTTATTTTGGAAATAGGAAGATGTTTTTGGCAACGTTTAACCAGTATTTTCAATGTTTAGAGTTTTGCTTTTAATTTACATGCAGAAAGAAATTGCATGAAACTTGTACTAGTGAAGAATGTCAGCTTTACTTTCTGTTTAACATCAGTGATGCTTTTTATCTCAAAAAATGTGTATATAATTCATACAGTGGATATGGCAACGTAATGCTATGCAGGGTGGGAAAATATGAAAAATATTGTAAATGATCTTGACATTTAAGAAAAATATATCCATCTTACCATTTGCAGGCTAGATCTTAAACAGAAGCAGCAATATTTTTAGAGTATTAGGTAATGCACTATATTTAGTTTTAGGTAATGGGTTCTAAACTCTGCTTTTAGGTCAAAGGGCATTTTCATGCATGCGAAATAGGAGCTTTAGTGGTGTCTAGGTCTTTTTCTTCTCTAGGGTTTTTTTTTTTTTTTTTTAAGCATGTAATTTATCTATGGGGTTGGAAGCTAGAAACACTTATGGAACAAAAACTTAAAATGGTGTCTCCAATAAATTAATAATTTATGTTCCATTGCACAGTCTAAATCTAGTGAAGATGAAGGGCATTAATATACCTTTGGCAATATCTTATTTTAGAGTAATATGTTGTGAAGAATAACTCTTTTGAAAATAACATTTTCTTATACTGAAATCATTTAATTAGCACCTTGTTACCTCAGCTACACCAACACAAGGTCGTGACCTAACTGCACAAAATCAATTAGTAACTTCACTCATTTTTATTAAACATTTATAATCTTCTATTAAAGGTTATAAAAAATAGAAGTTTGCATATATAAAAAGAAAATATTTTGTCTACAATATATATATTTTTTACTTGTTTGATGATGGTGTATAAGTTCTTTAGGTGAATTTATGGATTTATCTTCTTAATATATATGTTAGACATTGAAGTGCTAACCCAAATTGACTGTTATAGATTGTAAATTTATCATTTGGATTTTCAAAGCCTTCAACACTTACACTTTGAATTCTATGTGATGCTATTAATACAGACAAGTTGCATAATATCACAGAAAACTCTCATACATCCAACTATGGAACTAAGACTTAAGACTTGCAATCCAAGGCTTGATCTCAAGACTGCAATCTGCTAAAGATTGCATGTGCTATTTGCTGAATCAGCCAATATTTGGTCATCATATAATTTATCACAACATCAGGGTAAACACTGAAATTTCCAGGTGATTCTTTACAGTTCAGGCTTTTTTAAAAATACATGAATTCTATCATATTGAACACTTAATGAAAACAGGCTGTATGCATGAATGATTAAAGTTGTAAAAAGGTAAAATTATCTGCTAAAATGTTATATATACAATAATAAAAAATGGTCATTTAGAAAAAAAAATCATCAAAGTTTTGTTAAAATTCAAATGTGAAAAAAATGCAAAATACCATTTGTTATTAATTTGTATTTTTAACCATTAAGATATTGGAACTGAAAGGAAATCAAAATGTTTGTGATTAATTCTTCTCGTTCATACTGACAGGTATGACAAAGCTACCAAACCAGACTACGGTACAAGAAACTGATATTATGTAGTTGTAAGAGCTTTGTTGGAAAAACAGGATCAGGAGAAGTTTTGCTCCAATTTCTGATGGCACATATTTTTTTCCTTTTATTTTGGATATGAAGGACCCCCCAAATTCAGTCTATAGTACAATGATGCAATATTGCTGTACAGCTTTGGTTTTGGTTTTGACTTCTTTTTCTTTTTAATTGTAATTATTTTATTTTTTATTATATACAAACAGCAGTATGAAATAGACCTTTACTTTTTCAGTAGGCAGCAGAAAAGATGTTTTATAGTCTGATCTCTCTCCCAGTTTTTACTACAGTATTGCCTGCATCTGTGCCAGAAACATGCAACAAAGTAAATCTCGCAGGGATTACAATATCTCATTGGTTACATATTTTGTGTCAGTGTTTAAAGTGTATCATTCCTTCTTAAAATTTTTAACATTCCCATTTCTATGTCATCATAGTAAGTTCCTGGTACAGTATCAGCAGGTTCAACACCAGAAGAACCTCGATCCATTTATTCTGAAGAGCATGACATATCTTCTTTAAACTCAGCGTAGGTTTTAACAGAACCAGTAAAGCTATTGCTGTAGAAAATTCATTTTCTGGACTGAAAATTCGGAAAGAAGGCTTGCTCCCCTTCCCACAAGCAGGTGCAGAATTCATCTATAAAACCTGATCTGCATTTTCTTATCAGTGTCTACAGAGTACAAGTTATTTCTCATATGAGCAATCCCTCAGGAACATAAGAACAGCCATATTTGTTCAGACTGAGGGTCCATAGTCCCAGTATTCTGTATAGAACAACAGCTATAAATGGATGATTGAGAAGAGCAGGAACAAAGCAAGAATATTTTATATACTCACCTAACAGAACCCTCCCTACCAAAATTGTTTATAACCTCAGAAGACTTTTGAAGTCTGGGTTATTGATTTTTAAACTACTTAACTTGTCTCACTGGATTTTCCCTCAAAGTCCAAATCCTAAAAAACTTTGTTCTCTCTGTGTGTTGAAATACAATACACAATTGCGCTACATGAATGTCAAATCCTGCTTTTCACATATCTTATAAAAGGTAGCAAAACTCACCTTATCTTCAGCTGAAAAAAAAAAAAAAAAACAAAACAAAAAAAAATCAAAAAAAAAAATTGCTAACTCTCTGGTCACATATCGTTATTCCTATTGTTCTCCTCTAAAATATATCTAACACTTCCCCTCTTGCAGTGATGAAAGTTTAATCCTATGCAGCTCTGGTCCTTGGAATCATTCTTTAGTTCCTCTGTGTCATTTCACTTTATCTAGCTTTGAGGCCTCTTATCACTTTCAGTGTTTTAATATGATCATTTCATCTTTTTCCCCATTTTTCTAAAACAAACAAATAATTAAAGAAGTGAATGGATAAAACCAAACAGGTGTATAATGGATTTAATGTTATACAAGATTCTGAGGCAAAGAGAAGCAGACAAATAAAAAAAAGAAAAAAAAGGTATAGGAGAAAATATTTGAGCTAATTTGTAAAAATATGGGCTATTAGTTTTATTAACAATACTAATAGATAACACAGTGTCAGCACAAAATGATAGTACTCATTTGCATCATAAGATCTCTGTTCTAACTACAGAATCTAAGTGCTGCCTCTTAAATATGGTATGTCTAGTTAGGTCAGTGATGAATTTGCTAAATCAGATTTTCTGATGGAATATATTGCTGTAAAAACAGTAGTACCATAGCAGGAATATTGATTTATTTCTGCTGGAAAAAAAAAATCTCACAGGTTTTCCTATGTTAGAAGGGACTTTATTTGGGATGAACATGCATTTCTTTTCTGTCAGGACCACTGATTTTTTTCTTTTTTTTTTTCTTTTTTTTTATTTTTTTGGCTTGACAATCCCACTTCTGTAACTTTTTCTCTCCATTAATACAGGAATGGTGGAAATATATTTAATTCAATATAATTCAATGTACAATATGATAATTCTGTGTTTATAATATCTTTCACTGTGGAGAATTCTGAAGTGAGGTGCAGCACACAAAAAAGACTCTGCAACATGACAATAGTTGTAAACCTTAATCTTGGCATGCCAGAATAAATTAGGGAATAAAGTGAAGAACTTCCTTTTTTTTTTTTTTCTTTTTTCTTTTTTTTTTCTTTTTATGACACCAAAAACCAAAAAAAAAAAAAGATACCAAAACTCCAGAGTGAACAAATGTTGATGTAATTGTCTTGGCTGGAACCTGTAAAAGACATTAACATTAAAACCTTCCTCTTTCTGTGGATCTTAAAATGGCTAGAATGTTTTCAGGTTATGGTTTCATTTGTCAAGCATTACATTCAACACACAATTTAGCACACTGAGGTAATACTGATATTCTAAGGTCACAGAGGAGAATGCCACTAATAAATCACCAGAATTAAAGTTGGTAGCACCTATGGGTTCAGCAGGAACAGGCTTTCTTAGCTTGTCACTAGCCATCTAAAAGCAAAGGTTCTTACCTTCTCCTTTTACAGGCAGTGGAGAAAGAAAATACCTCCACCAAATGTCCTTTATCTACCCATCACAGAGGGAGCTAAGAGAATGATAATGACAAAATGTGTAGCTTCAGATGTTTTAAGTTAAACACGCTGAATCCCAAACTCAATAAATGCTGAAGAAAAGCACAAATTTCATCTTGTTTATGACTGTAACACAACAAAAAGTCAGAAGTAGAAAATAATTCAGTAAAAATCTGCTGTTGATACATAGTGGAAGAGTTAAAAATTAATGTTTTACACCGTCCCATGCATTCCTACGGGCTAGAGAAACTGATTTTAAATTCTTGTTCAGCCTGTCTGGTGATTTATTTAGTGCTTTTCTTCCATGCTGCTGTAAGGGAGATATGTACATGGATGCAAAACATCAGATTTGAGTTCGGGTAAAGTAAGACACTAATGGTACCCTACAGAAAAAGCAGTTTGAGGAACTGGAATATTAATCTCATTTTCTGTTAATCACCTTCTAATGATTAATCATTAAAAAAATTAAATAATCTAACTCAGAGTCATCTTAGACTAGTATTCATTACTTGTAGATCCATTCTTTGGATCATCCAGTGACACTAGAGAGCCTTCCTGCAAGCTTAGCTCAAAAACAAAAGATCCTCAGGTTTCCTGGAGGAGAAGACACCCTCACAGATAGGTATCTTTGTCACCTTCCTAGTCAACGCAGAGAAAAAACTCCTTCCTGCCAGGAGGGAGCTTGATAGAGATTCGGTAACAGCTGGAGCCTTTTGGTTTTGCCAAAATATGTACTATAATAATAGATAATTACAATAACACTAACATGTTACTGTTCCTTGATCTTGCTTTGTCAACCTACCAGTCTGCTTTAAGCAAAAAGACTATAGTTCAGTGCGTCTCAACTAACCGTATATCCAGCTGAAGGTCCTAGCCCTTATGTATATGACGTTGATTCAGTTAAACAATCAAAACCATGCTTACAAATATGCCTACAATGTGAGTTGCTGAATCAGAGACTGACCTTTTAATATGTTGGGAATACACTGCTGTACAACTTGAAGCCCCCTCAGTCATTTTTGTAATAAATGACAGAGTTCTTGCTGCCTCAGCTGTTCTCTATTTACTTCCCACTTACTTGCTCCAAGGCAACCCATTAGGACTCAATATGTAACACAGACCCAGAGAAGAAACATTTTTTCTCATTTTATGACCACTGTAAAATAAAATTAGCTAATTTTTCATCTTGTGTTATTCTCACACAAAGCAAAAAAAAAAAATGCATCAACTTATGATTGCGCTTTTGTCATTATTACATAAAATAAAACCTCAAAAGTGAAGAGATTAAGAATCATCTCATGCTTCCAAAAGTAACTATTATATTGTACAAGACTTTTGGATTGTTTTAATTTTTGGTTTGTTGGTAGACAATAGTGAGAGACAGATATTAAATTGTCCCTTTATAAAGAACTTTGTGGTGGGTTGGCCCTGGCTGGATGCTGGGTGCCCACCAAGCCACTCTACCGCTTCCCTTCAGCGGAACAGGGAGAAAATACAATGGAAATCTTGTGGGTCAAGATAAGGACAGGGAGATTACTCACCAATTACCATTACAGACAAAACAGGGAACTTAGTCAAAAGAATTGAATTTCATAGAATGATACAATGGTTTAGATTGGAAGGGACCTTAAAGATCATCTATTTCTAACCCCCCTGCCATGGCCCAGGACACCTCCCACTAGACCAGGTTGCTCAAAGCCCCATCCAGCCTGGCCTTGAACACTGCCAGGGATGGGGCATCCACAGTTTCCCTGGGCAACCTGCTCTGTTGTCTCACCACCCTCACAGTAAAGAATTCCTTCCTAATATCTAATCTAAATCTCCCCTCTGTCAGTTTAAAACCGTTACCCCTCATCTTATCACTACACTCCCTGATAAAGAGTCCCTCCCCATCTATCCTGTAGGACCCCTTTAGGTACTGGAATGCTGCTGTAAGGTCTCCCTGGAGCCTTCTCTTCTCCAGGCTGAACAACCCCAACTCTCTCAGTGTGTCCTCATAGGTGGAGGTGTTCCAGCCCTCTGATCATTTTCATGTCTCTCCTCTGAATCCTTTGCTGAGGGCTCCAGAGCTGTATGCAGTAGTCCAGGTGGGATCTCACCAGAGCGGAGGGGCAGAATCATCTCCCTCGACCTACTGGCCACGCTTCTTTTGATGCAGCCCAGGATATGGTTGGCCTTCTGGGCTGCAAGCACACGTTGTCAGCTCATGTCCAGCTTTTCATCCACCAGTACCCTCAAGTACTTCTTCGCAGGGCTGCTCTCAATCCCTTCATCCCCCAGCAGGATTGATACTGGGGGTTGCCCTGACCCAGGTGCAGGACCCTGTACTTGGTCTTGTTGAACCTCATGTGGTTCACATGGGCCCACTTCTCAAGCTTGTCCAGGTCCCTCTGGATGGCATCCTGTCCCCCTGGTCAACTACAGCTACATTTCACCAGCAAAGCAGCTCACAGTGGTCAGGACACACTGTGCATTTAGACCATTTTTGTTTGTTTGTTTTCAACTGATTTTCTGGATGAGTTATCCAAACACTGGGGAGGGAGTTTTCTTTTAATGTTTTAAATTAATATTATTCAAATATTGACGCAAACGGATTTGTTTACTTAACATACAAAAGCACTTAATCTCTCTGAATAATTATTCCTGTGTTTTCCTGTACATTAAATATCACAGCAAGTGATTTTGCAGTGCAGTTAAAAGTGAATCATTCAATCCGGTAGCTAACTATTTGATTTGAAGCTATATGACCTCAACTACCACTCTAAACCGCTTTCCACCACTTACATAAAGAAGTAATTGTTTATTCCCTCCAAGTGTTCAGTCCAGGCTGAAGAAGTGAATAATGGAGTTAGCAATTTCTGTGTTTTGAAAAGGCATGCCTTGAAAGACATTTTTGTAAAGGTATAAACTGCTGTTTACTCTATGTAGATTAAAAAAGGGAAAAGTATTTTTCACAAGAGAAAATTAGCCAACTAAGTTCTCTGGTATAATGCTACTTAAAGACCTGTTATGCAACAGTCCTGTAAAGTACAAAAGACTCTTTTAAGGACTGTAATGACCACATAATCAGTAAAGCATATTTTGTACATTATTTTCATAATAGAGGCTTTCAGCAAAGAAGTTAGGTTGATCAAAGTCAGACAGCATTTCTGGGTACATTTTTAAAATAAAAGTAAAAAGCATAGTATAGTTTAACTTAACTCATTAATTGACTCACTTGAAAAAAGATGGAAGAAACACTTAAAACATCATCCTTGGGTACACTGGCGATTTATCATCAAAAATACTGAAATTATTTATTAATTTGATACAAAAATGAAAATTTTAATGTCAAGTAATTTTTACTTAATGAGAAAAATGCACTTAATTTTATCTGTACAGCAAGTAAAGAATATGAAAATTGTAAAGGTGAAAAATCTTTGAACAATAATTGATATTACAAAATGATGTAAGGTTTCAACAGAATGAATTGCAGCATAAAACAAGGATATTTTCCTTTACAAATAGTTAAGCATACATATGAAAGAATCAAAATAAATTACCGTGTTGAAAAGGCTAAATCTAATCCAGTCTTTCTGAGACATGAGAGAGTTTTTGGCAGCATACAGTAATTCGTGTTGGGGCTACTGTTGTTCCTTCATATAAACTATTAAATAAGTGATACTTGAAGATAAAGTATTCTCAAAGTAAAATAATTTGCAATTTTAATCTAAAAAAAGAAAGATAATTCTAAAGCTTGAGATCCATGGTCATGCATGAAACCTTGGCAAAATATCATGAGCAGTAACTAACTTTCATTTCTTATTCATTGTCTTAAATATTCTGCAACTTTGATGTTAAAGGAATATGGTGACAGCATGTTCTGAACACATTCTTGATATGCGGGAAAAGAAACTATGTATCTGAAATGAGGTTTACATATTTGTAGTTTTCATGGTGTCTGATGTACACAGCTCGCCATTTTTATGAGCTCAATAACTGGTTTCTCAGATGGGAAAAAACTGAAGACTGGGACAAAAAGCAAAGAAAAACCCAAGCCGTTTTGCCCTAATAAAGCATATGTTTTATTTTCGGGGTTTTATTTCCTTTTAGCTATAGAATTAGGTTATTTTCCTAATAGAATTTTGAAACAAATTGTTGGTGGATTACTGCCACCTAGTTTTAGTCACGTTGTTGAAGACTCTAAGTTAAAAATGCTACATGGAATCCAAAATGTCTAATTCATGCATCTAACTTGGACTTGCCAGATGGTCTGGTCTGATCATCAGTATGTGTTAGGTTACTGAACTAGAGCGCTGGCAGACCGTAAAAAGTCATATATGTTCAGCTTCCAGAAGCTTCAGAATCTGCTTCTGCACAGACAATAAGAAAAACAAATCCTGCAGATCAACTGTAGTATTATTACTCTAAAGACGTATTTTACAACTTAATCTCAGATTTTCACCTAGATTTTCAAATGGGGATACATATTGCTGTTTATGAATTAGTACTGGAAGTACTTTTGGAAGATAATGCACATAGGTGAAAGCCTAAAAGCCAGATTCAATAAAACATTTGGTATGAGATTCTCCTCTACAAGTCAGAGAAATCCACAAAGTCAATTTGACACGGTTATTCAGGCTCTTTTATAGCCAATGGAGGGAAACAGACTTTTAAAAGACACAATTCATTTGACTTCAATTATCTGCTGTAGGATGAAATTAATCACACTCAAAACCAGCCTCTTCTTTCCACCAACTAAACAAAAAAGAAGGAAGGGAACTCTAACTGATTTATTCTGGTTAAGACGTCTACAGAAGAGACTTTAGTTACTGGATTAAATTTCATAAACATATGTCTTTAACACTATTTGAGATGATCTTGGACACCTGAGACTGGCCACTCAAGCTGGCAGATGAACTACAGGACTTCTGCCCTTCTGAACTGCTTACTGGAAACCAAACAATATATTCAAAGGCATTTTAAATGGCACTAAATATCTGAGTTTAAGCAAATGAATTTAGCCTTTGAAAACAGTTTCAAAGACAAAAATTAAAAGGGTGAGCTAAATAAAAGGATGACATCAGAAGTAAAAAAGCCAGGAATTGCCACCCTTCTTAAATACTTTGCATGCTACATTTTTATGTTGTCAAGAGTCAAAAGGCAAATACCCCATTCCCTAGATCATCAACGAGATGAACACCTCCTGGGAGCATTCCAAGAAGATAAAAACAAATCCTTAGAGTTGTTACTCCTCCATTACAGAATGGCCATGTAAATGGACCTCAGAGCTATATAAGACATTAGGCTCAATTGCACCTTTTTTTTTGTTTGGTGGTTTTGGTTGGTTTTTTGTGTTTTGGGGTTTTTATTTATTGGTTTGTTTTTTATTTGGTTAGGTTTTTTTCTTTTTTGTTGTTGATGGTGTTGGTGTGTGTTTATGTGTGTGGTTTTCTCCTTGTACTGGTGATTCTAGGAATTTAAATATGTACCATCTGAATAGTCATCTAAATTCTTTTGTACTCAGTAGGTAGCTATGGGTAAATAAAAGGTGCAATTCATTTGGCAATTTAGTTTGCTTGACAGCTCTCTTTCTGTTCCTTCATTGGCACTGGTCATTACAATCCTCTGGCAGGCACATGACATAACTTCAGCACAGGACCTGTGTGTTACTTTTAAACGGCATAAGCAAAGATTAAATTAGTTTCACAAGAACTCAGATTGAAAATCTGGGGGAGGGAGACAAAAAAAATTAATTGTGATAAGTCTTAAGTCTCTGAAAGATCCTTAAAAATGTCTAGCTTTAAAAAATAAAATAATAAATTAAACCTACCGCAATGCTAAGTAGTAAAAAAGTTCTTAAGAATACATGCTAAAGAACATTCTTGCTTTATGAGAAAGGTAGACCTAAAATTGTACTTCTTTTTATGCTTTAAGTTCTATAACTGTTGAGCTGAAGTTAAACATAGTAAAATATATGTGAAGGGCTGATTATAGTGCATGGATTGCTGTGATATCTGCATAGATAAGTGATTATTATTACTAGTGTTACATAAGGAGAGAACAGAAATTTGTAAGTAAAATCAAAAATGCAAAAAGAAAAGAGGTTCCGGCATCATAAAATCATATTCCTTGTTCTGCAAAGCCACTCTTTATAACATTTTTATTTTGATATAATATTTTAAAAGAATTCAATATTCTAGGTATCCGTGTTTTAGCTTAATTTTTGCTTTTTAAATGTGTGTGTCATCATATATTGTTATTATCAAGTATTGCTATGTTAGAATGGTCTAAAGAAAAATAAGTATGTGCATATACATCTTTTAACGGTGATTTTTCAAATAGAATATGTCTCTAACTGAAATTAAACATCAGAATTAACTTGAATTTAAGTTTAGTAGAATTGTTTTCTAGATTTTATTTGGATCTTTGTCAGTCTCTTCTAAAACATTTCCATGATTTTACAAGTATTCATTAAATCAGTTATGTCACCAGGATTGCTCACATACGTTTACTTGGTTACTGAGGGCTGAGTAAGTGCGAGGAACATAGATCCTTTGAACAAAATTCTTTTGACTCTGGATGTTCTTCATTTCCTATCAGCACATAGGAACATGTATTTTCCATGAAAAAAACCATAAAAGATTAGTCAGCATATTATTGGAGACAAATCTGGGTGGATGCAACGATCTCAAATTTGGAATAACAAACCAAAACAGTAACAAAGAATCTCATGTTGGGTAAGAGACTGAACTGATTCATGAACTTACTGGACTCTACCCCTACAAAACAGAATTTTAGATGTGACTTCTAGAAGATGAAAAGTGAGCTTCTGACCTGGATTAATTTTATCTAATTTAGTATCCTTCATTATATTCCTACATTTTGGGAAAATGAATCTAGGCCCAGCAGGCTTCCCTAAATAAATAGAATACTTACAGACCTTTAAAAATGTTTGAAGTATATAGAACTTCATAGAGAATCATCTTCATCTGTGGTATTTTATCCTTTAATTTAAATATGTCTGCCTTACTTTGAAACTTTGATGATACTTTCTGTTTATCACATGGTAGCAAGAACATAAGAGATCCTAGGTAAAAAGCAAAAAAACCCCAAAAAAACCAAACCAAAACAAACAGAAAACAAAAATAGAATGACTCTATTCTTTCTCAGTGAAAGCAATAGTTATAATTTTATGTTGTTTCTAAACTTTAACACTGATGCTCACATGTTTTTTTGTCACCCACTACATAATGTTATATAAAATATTTAGAGAGAAGAATATTAGGGGGACCGTGCCAAAAGCCTTACAGAAGTCCAGATAGATAACATCTGTAGCTCTTCCCTTGTCAACTGACGTAGCCACTCCAGCACAGAAGGCCACTCAGCTAGTCACGCAGGACTTGCCCTTGGTGAAGCCATGCTGGCTGTCTCGAATAACCTCCCTGTCCTCCATGTGCCTTAGCATAGCTTCTAGGAGAATCTGCTCCATGATCTTCCGAGGCACAGAGGTGAGGCTGACAGGGCGGTAGTTCTCAGGGTTCTCTTTTCTACCCTTTTTAAAAATCGGTGCACTGGTGCAGTGTTACCCTTTTCCCAGTCAGCGTGGACCTCACCTGACTGCCATGACTTCTCAAATATCACGGAGAGTGGTTTGGCAACTATATTACCCAGTTCCCTCAGGACTCTGGGATGCATCTCATCAGGTCCCATAGACTTATGTACGTTCAGGTTCCTCAGGTGGTCATAAACCTGATCTTCTCTTACAGTGGCAAGGACTTTGCTTCTGCCCCTCCATCCACTCAAAAGGTGTGAGAATCATAGAATCATAGGGTTGGAAGGGACCTCTGGAGATCATCTAGTCCAACCCCCCTGCCAGAGCAGGGTCACCAAGAGCAGGTTGCACAGGACCGCATCCAGGTGGGTTTTGAATGTCTCCAGAGTTGGAGACTCCACCACCTCTCTGGGCAGCCTGTTCCAGTCCTCTGCCACCCTCAAAGGAAAGAAGTTCCTCCTCATGTTTAGGTGGAACTTCCTATGCTCAAGTTTGCACCCATTACCTCTTGTCCTATCGTTGGGCACCACTGAAAAGACCCTGGCCCCATCCTCCTGACACCCACCATTTAAGTATTTATAAGTGTTGATAAGATCCCCCCTCAGTGGTCTTTTTTCCGGACTGAAGAGACCCTAATCCCTCAGCCTTTCTTCATAAGAGAGGTGTTCCAGTCCCCTAATCATCTTGGTAGCTCTCTGCTGCACCCTCTCCAGCAGTTCCCTGTCCTTCTTCAACCGGGGAGCCCAGAACTGGACACAGTACTCCAGGTGTGGCCTCACCAGGGCAGAGTAGAGGGGGAGGATGACCTCCCTCGACCTGCTGGCCACACTCTTCTTGATGCACCCCAGGATGCCATTGGCCTCCTTGGCCACAAAGGCACATTGTTGGCTCATGGTCAACTTGTTGTCCACCAGGACTCCCAGGTCTCTTTCCACAGAGCTGCTCTGCAGCAGGTCAGCCCCCAACCTGTACTGGTGCATGGGGTTATTCCTCCCCAGGTGCAGCACCCTACACATGCCCTTATTGAATTTCATAAGGTTCCTCTTTGCCCAAATCTCCAACCTGTCCAGGTCTCTCTGTATGGTGGCACAGCCTTCCGGTGTGTCAGCCACCCCTCCCAGCTTTGTGTCATCAGCAAACTTGCTGAGGGCGCACTCTATCCCCTCATCCTGGTCACTGATGAATATATTGAAGAGGACTGGACCCAGTACTGACCCCTGGGGAACACCACTCGTCACTGACCTCCAACTATACTCTGTGCCCCTAATCACTACCCTCTGAGCTCTGTCTTTCAACCGGTTATCTATCCACTTTACTGTCCATTCATCAAGCCCACTCTTCCTAAGCTTCCCTATGAGGATGCTGCAGGAGACCGTGTCAAATGCCTTGCTTAAGTCAAGGTAGACCACATCTACCACCCTCCCCTCATCTATCCATCCAGTCATGCCATCATAGAAGGCTATCAGATTAGTCAGACAAGATTTCCCCTTGGTGAAGCCATGTTGAGTACTTCTGATAGCTTTCTTTTCCTCCACATGCCTTGAGATGATGCCCAGAACAAGCTGTTCCATCATCTTTCCAGGGATGGAGGTGAGGCTGACCGGCCTGTAGTTCCCCGGCTCCTCCTTCTTGCCTTTTTTGAAGACTGGAGTGACACTGGCTTTCCTCCAGTCCTCAGGCACCTCTCCTGGTCTCCAGGACCTTTCAAAGATGATGGAGAGCGGCCCAGCAATGACTTCTGCCAGCTCCCTCAGCACTCTCGGGTGCATCCCATCGGGGCCCATGGACTTGTGAATATCTAATTGATCTAATTGATTCCTCACTCGCTCCTCCTCAACCCAAGGGAAGTCTTCTTCTTTCCCCGTTACTTCCCCCAGTGCCTGGGACTCCTGAGGGCTGGGCCAAGCAGTAAAGACCAAAGTGAAGAAGGCATTCAGTAACTCCGCCTTCTCCACATCCTCCGTCACCGTGGCTCCTGTTTCATTCAACAGTGGGCCCACAGCTTCTTTGGTCTTCCTTTTAGTTCCAATATACTTGTAGAAGCCCTTCCTGTTGAGCTTGACATCCCTAGCCAGGTTTAATTCCAAGGCGGCCTTGGCTTTCCTTGTTTCATCCCTGCACACTCTGTCAGCATTCTTGTAATTCTCCCAAGGGGTCAATCCCTTCTTCCACTTATTGTAGACTTCCTTCTTCCACTTGAGCTTTTTCTGAAACTCCCTACTCAACCGTGGTCTCCTGTGTCCCTTGGCCGATTTCTTTCTCTTAAGGATGCATCGATCCTGAGCTTGGAGGAAGTGGTCTTTGAATATCAACCAGCTTTATTGAGCCCCTTTGCCTTCCAGAGCCCTAGCCCACGGGATCTCTCCAAGCAGTTTCTTCAAGAGGTCAAAGTTAGCCCTCCTGAAATCCAAGGAAAAGAGTTTGCCAGTGAAGAATGAGGTGAAAAGGTTGTTGAGTACCTCAGCCTTCTCCTCATCTGTTGTTACCAGTTTGCCAGTCTTGCTCATCAAGGTTTCTTTGCTTTCTTTGACCTTCCTTTTCTGGCTGAAATACCTGTAGAAGCCCTTCTTATTATTCTTTGCATTCCTTGCCAAGTTCAGCTCCAGCTGCGCTTTGGCCTTCCTGACCCCATCCCTACACAACTGGGCAGCATCCCTGTACTCTTCCCAGGATACCTGTCCCTGGTTCCACTGCTTGTGCATTTCCTTCTTACCCTTTAGTTTGACCAGCAGGTCTTGACTTGGCTCAGGCAGTCTCTTGCCTTCATTTCCTGATTTCTTACACCTGGGGATCAAGAGCTCTTGAACTCTGTGGAAAGTGTCCTTAAAGATCTGCCAGCTCTGTTCTGCTCCCTTGTCTCTGAAGGCAGTTTCCTAGGGGGTTTTATTGACTAACTCTTGAAGAGATGGAATTTTGCTTTCCTAAAATTCGGGGTCTTGACTTGACTCTTTGCCTGACCCATATCCCTCAGGGCTGCGAACTCAACCAGTGCATCATCTCTGCAGCCCAAGCTGCCTCCCATCTTGACTTCACTAAGAGGGAACTGTAAAACATGGGATTACTATCCATTTCAATGAAATTTATTATCCATTTAGTGTAAACAATTTTGATATTTTTTCAAGGTTTATTTTTAAGAAAAATATCGACTAGTACCAAAGCAAAAATCTTTCTGAGATTTATCTTGTATTGGTATTTTTAACTTCATCAAGTAAATTTTAGTCTCATCGAAAGTATAATATATGAACCTAACAAATTATATTGAGAGATATTGATTGCTATTATGTTATGTTTTCATTTTCTATCATACCACATATTACTTAATATAATATTTATAACGCTGAATTAACAGCATTATAATTTACTGGGTAAATTGAATTATCTCTTAAAATATTACTATAATGCAAGATTTATTCTTATTTTCAGCAACTTCCCCAGTGTTTTGGTATTAATGACAT